>NW_024879375.1:126843-311445 GCF_018340385.1 Cyprinus carpio
TCATTTGAAAGCCACATTTCTAGTACTTGCAAAACAGCACTCTTCCACTGATTTTGAAACAACACTGACACAACATTTCTTAAATGGTTAGAACAAGGTAAAGAAGTTATAAAATAATGCCAGTTTTCATCAGATCAGCATGCTATTAAGATCTATGATTGGATCCTTACATCAGTGTTTGTCCACTAAAGGACAGAAATTATCTGATCTTTTTGAATTCTATGTCTTACACTGCCTTCTCATAAAAGCAGAAACATGGTTTTGAACTCAAGTGTTGGCGATGTCACCATAATTGACACTGATGGGTGTCTCTTATCTCATCAAACTGAACTTGTCTCCTGCTGCTCCTTTCCTCCCTTCTCTTGTTTTTCTGTGGAAACAAAATACAGAGACAATGACAAATTAAACACACAGAGAAACATATGTGACTTTACAGCAAAGAAAACAGGCATTCATAAAACAAAATACTAAAAATAACAGACTTTTCCTACACAATCAGGTCTCTGGGAGCTCCAGAAAATATTATGAACTACAAGTGATGTTTTTCCTCAAAAAAAATAAAAATAAGAGAGCAGGATACTGAGACTTCACTCATCTTTCTACTGGCCTCAGGAGATTTTATAGTTTAGAAAAAGTTATTTAAATTGTAAAGTTAGTTCAATTTTGGTGTGCTCCTCACAAAGAGCTTCATACTTTGGGACATAAGATATTTTATGGTGTTTTGTTTGACAGTCTCCTGCCCTGTTGCAAATAAACCCATGGGTTTATTTTACTATAATGACAGATAGTCTTTTTGCTGTTGATAATCTGTAGTTTAAAATGTATGTATTTTGTTGTTTTGGATTCAGTCGTCCCATCCAGCTTCAGTCTGCCTTTGAAACTCTCATCAATATCAGTTGTTCTTGAATCCTTTTTGGCAATGAGACCAAACATCTAAGTATTAGATCATCTCTCTTTATTGCAGCATGAATGTCTAGGGCAGGGGTTCACAACACTGGCCTGCAAGATTCATGTTCCTGCAGAATTTAGCTCCAAACTTGACAAACTCGCCTTCCTCTAGCTTTCTAGTTATCCTAAAGACCATGATTAACCTGTTCAGGTGTTTGATTAGAGTTGGAGCTGAACTCTGCAGTTAAATGGAGCAGGCCAGGGCCTGGTTGCATAAAACACCTTAAGTGTAATTTTCCCTTAAGTTCGCCCTTAAGTTTCCCTTAAACTTAAGGGTGTTGCTGAAATTTACCCTTAAGTGTCACTTAAGGGTTTCTTTAGGTAAAACGTCATAAACCCTAAGAATTTCTCTTAAGTATTCCTTAAAACCAATTAAGTGTTGCATAAAGCCCCTTTACTGTCATTTTCCTTAGGATAACATAAATGTTTGAAAATGTCACCTTAAGTGTTAAACAAAAGTCTACTACAAGTCATGATCGACAGCTTTATATGTTAAACATATTTTAATTTACACATTTATTCACATATAAACAATGATCAACTTACGTACAGCTCATAATTAGCTCAAACGTCAATGCATCACACTCGAGAGCATATTCTTTTATCTAGATCAGTCATTTTCAAATAAATTATTAAAAAATTTATACATTCCTCATGTGAGTTCCTCTGCAATATGTTTGTTTATGTTTCTGCTTTTTATTCAGCATATAAAATAGGCTACTTCCAGTAGCGGTTTCTGGCACGGGCGAACCGGGCTGCTGCCCGGGGTGGCATTTTTTCATGATACATGGGGGGCGGCACGAGCAGTTTAAAAAAAAAAAATACTGGCAATACTCTAATGGAATTAGTGGGCTAAAGTCAGTCACCTCGAGGGTTGTGTTAGAAATGAGGACATTTCTTGTTGGGTATGGGAGTATTATGTAGGGAGTGAAATTTAAGGTTAAAATTAACGTTCTATAACTTTAAATAAGATCTAGAGGTAATATCGCGAGAACAGAGACCTGCGATTAAAATCGCGGGAGAGAATGGTCTGCGCGTAGTTGTGAGGTAGAGAGAGAGAGATGATGCACACTGTGTAATCAGATGTGGCTAATTCCTGATGTCCACCTCTTCATGTTTAATAAATCAAGTGTTATGATCTGCCGAGCTCCCTGTCTGTGTCCTCATACCAACAAAGCCAAGAACCCATGAGCTAGTGCGCGGTAAGAACTGTAAAGCCTGCATATAGAAATGACGCGCGTTACATGTGTTTGAACTGACATGAGGGTGAGTAACGTAAATTATTTTTCAGAATTTTTCGTTTTGATTATCAATTTGAGTTTCCGTCTCGTCTGGTCCTTCTCTTTCATATTAAGTTTTAGTTTTCATTTTTCTTATCCATTTTATATTTTTTTTCTGTGAAAACGTGCACCGCAGTTTGAAATAACAGGCTTGTTTGAGATTTGTTTTTCGTTTTTTTTATTAATTTTATTTTTTTTTTCTGTGAAAACGTGGAGGAGTGAAATAAGCGCAGGCAAGACGGGACAGTTCTGAGCTCTCGAAGTGAACAGATACCTACAAGATCAAAGGCAGATGTCGCGTGATTCTCACTCATGCACTGTGCTGCTGACAAAACATGATATAATTTCAGTTCTGTTGCTTTTATATGAAAATAAATATGATAAACAAGACACTCAAGGTGCTGCTATTTAATTCCATACGAAAGCCGTATTTATCAATCCGTTTTTACTTTAATACAAACATGTATTTTAGATTTTGATAGAAATATGACAACAATCACATATCTCACACAGATATCGCACTGTAATAGTGTTTGGGAAGATTCATGCATAATTTAAATACATAATCACATGAAATCTGATAAAAAATAAAATTTTAGAAGAGAACGCAGCATCACAGTTGTCTGAAAACCATGAGCTTTAAGCTGTGTCGTCACTCGGTCGTTCCCATCATGCTTTTGAATAGCGCAGGTCGGTGGAGAGCAACTGCGCTTATCTGCTCAATCCGACACAGCCGCCTCGCCGTCGCGAGAGTTTTCGGCACACGTCAGCATGACATCAGAGCAAGGCGGACGTAACTCGGACGCTTTTCTAACCGGCATGCATCTCGCGGTGATCACCGGTGATCAGTTCTGCGCAGATTTTGTTCATCTCAAACAAGCCTAATAATTAACGTGACCATAGCAACAGTCGATTTTTTTTAAAGGCAAAACATGGGTTGCTGTCGTTAAATACTTAACGCTTTCCCTTTGCTAAGGGAAGTGTTTAAGGGATTATATGCAACACCCTTAAGTCATTCCCTTAGGTAAGGGGAAACCACGCCTTAAGTCTCATTCTTAAGGGAAAAACTTAAGGAGCTTTATGCAACCGGGCACAGAGATGAGAACCCCTGGTCTAGAGCAGGGCTGGGCAACTTCGGTCCTGGAGGGTCACTGTCCAGCAGAGTTTAGCTCCAACAATCAAACACAACAGTAGAAACACACCACTAGAAAGCTACAGGCAGGGGTGTTTGATTTGGGTTTGCACTAAACTCTGGAGGACAGTGGCCCTCCAGGACCAAAGATGCCTAGCCCTATGTTAGGGTGTGGTTGGATATTCTAACTCCACCCATTACTAACTCCACTCCATCCTGGTTGGACGTCTAGCAAGGGGGAGCTACATGAAAGTAAAGATGCCTAGCCCTATGTTAGGGTGTGGTTGGATACCCAGACCATGGACCCACATATTAATAGACAGCGACAATACTCGTTGAAGCCACAGTTTCGAGTACTTGCAAAACACACTCTGCCACTGATTTTTGAAACAACACTGACACACAGTTCTTAAATGGTTAGCAACACGGTAAAGAAGTTATAAAATAATGCCAGTTTCATCAGATCAGCATGCGATTATATCTATGGATTGGATCCTTCATCATGTGTGTCCACTAAAGGACAGAAATTATCTGATCTTTTGAATTCTATGTCTTCACTGCCTTCCTCACTAAAAGCAAAACATGGTTTTGAACTCAAGTGTTGGCGATGTCACCATATGACACTGTGGGGTCTCTTATCTCATAACTGAACTTGTCTCCTTCTGCTTCCTTTCCTCCCGTTCTCTTTGTTTTTCTATTTGTTGTAAACAACCCCTACAAACAATGCAAGTAAACACACAGAGAACCTATTGACTTGTAACCGCAAAGAACCGGCATTCATAAAAACAATACTAAAATAACGACTTTTCCATACACATCAGTTCTCCTGGGAGCTCCACGAAAATAATTATAACTACAAGTGATGTTTTTCCTCAAAAATAATAAAATAAGAGAGCAGGAAACTGAGACTTCACTCATCGTCACTGGGCCATCAAGATTTTTTCTAGTTTAGAAAGTTATTTAAATTGTAAGTTAGTTTCAATTTTTGGGGTGCTCCTCACAAAGAGCTTCATACGTTGGCATAATATTTGATGGTGTTTGTTTGACAGTCCGCCTGCCCTTGTTGGTTTATTTACTATACTGACAGAATCCGTTTTTGCTGTTGATAATCTGTAGTTTAAAATGTCCACAGTCTGTGATTTTGATGTCTGTGATTGGTACAGAATTTCTCGTCACATCCAGCTTCATCTGCCTTGAACTCTCATCATATCAGTTGTTCTTGATCCTTTTTTTGGCATGAGAGCAAACATCGAAGTATTAGATCACTCTCTTAGGGCACATGAATGTCTAGCAGGGGTTCACAACACGGCTGCAAATTCATGGTCCTCCTGCGAATTTAGCTCCACTTGACAAACTCGCCTTCCTCTAGCTTCTATTATCCGAAAGACCAGGATTTAACTTTCAGGTTGTTGATTAGAGTTGGAGTGAACGCTGGCAGTTAATGGAGCAGCCAGGGGCCTGGGTGCATAAAACACCTTAAGTTGTATGTCCCTTAATTCGCCTTAGTTTCCTTAAACTTAAAGGGTGTTGACGGACTTTACCCTTAAGTGTCACTTCAGGTTTCTTCTTTAGGTAAAACGTCATAAACCCTAAGATTTCTCTTAGTATTTCCTTAAAACATTAGTTTGCATAAAGCCCCTTTAACTGGTCATTTTTCCCTTATAACATAAATTGTTTTAAAAATGTCACCTTAAGTGTAAACAAAAGTCTACTACACGTCATGATTCGACAGCTTTATATGTTAAATATTTTAATTTACACATTTAGTCACATATAAACAATGATCAACTACTTACAGCTCATATTAGCTCACGTCAATGCATCACACTCCGACTCCTCTTCTTTTATCTATGATCAGTCATTTCCAATAAATTATTCAAAAATTATACATTCCTCATGTGCGTTCCTCGGTGGCAATATGTTTTGTTTATGTTTCTGTCTTTCCTGCTTTTTATTCAAGCATATAAAAGAGGCTACGTCCATTGCGGTTTCTGGCACGGGCCGACCGGGCCCTGCTGCCGTGGTGCTTTTTTCATGAGGACCTGGGGGGGGCTGCACGAGCAGTTTAAAAAACAAAAAATACTGCAATACTCCTAATGGAATTAGTTGTCTAAAGTCCATCACCCTCGCAGGGTTGTGTTGAAATGAAGTACATTTTCTTGTTGGGTATGGGAGTATATGTGGATGAAATTTTACGGTTAAAATTAACGTTCTATACTTTAAATAAACTAGAGTAAATCGCGAAGAACAGAGACCTGCGATTAACAGCGCGGGAGAGCATGTCTGCCGTAGTTGTGAGTCTAGAGAGAGAGATGTGCACACTGTGTAATCAATGTGGCTATTCCTGATTGTCCCCTCTTCATGTTTAATAAATAAGTGTTTATGATCTGCCGAGCTCCCTGGCTGGGTCCTCATACCACACAGCCAAGAACCCATTAGCAGTGCGCGGTAGAACTGTAAAGCCTGCATATATCAAATGAACGCGCGTTACATGTGTTTGAACTGACATGAGTGAGTAACGTAATTATTTTCAGAATTTTTCGTTTGATTATCACTTTGCGTTTCCGTCTCGTCTGGTCCTTCTCTTTTTCATATTAATTTTAGTTTCCATTTTTCTATCCTTTTTATTTTTTTTTTCTGTGAAAACTGCACCGCTTTGAAATACAGGCTTTTTTGAGATTCGCCTCGGCCCTCGCCTAATGCTAGGCGAGAGTAGGCGGCTGAAGTGAGGGAGGGTGAAATAAGCGCAGGCAAGTACGGACAGTGCTGAGCTCTCGAAGGAACCGATCCTACGAATCAAAGGCCAGATATCGCGTTATTCTCACCTCACAGTGCTGTGGTTGCAATAAACTGATATACATTTCGTTTCTGTGCTTTTATATGAAACTACTATGATAAACAAGACAACTCAAGGTGCTTGCTATTTAATTCCATACTAAAGCCGTAGTTATCATACCGTTTTTAGTTAATAACAAACATTATTTTAGATTTGGGAGAAATATGACACAATCACATATCCTCACACCTAGATCGCACTGTAATGTGTTTGGGAGATATTCAGGCATATTTAAATACTATTCCACATGAAATCTGATAAAAAAATAAAATTTTAGAAGAGAAACGCAGCAGTCACAGTTGTCCTGAACCAATAGCTTTAAGCTGTGTCGTCCCTCGGGTCCGTTTTCCCATCAGCTTTGATAGGCAGTCGTTGGGAGCAACTGCGCTTATCTGCTCACTCCGACACAAACCAGCCGCCTCGCGTCGCGAGAGTTTTTCGCACAAACGCCTCAGCATGACATCAGAGCAGGCGGAACGGTACTCGGACCTTTTCTTTCTAACCGCATGCCAGCTCGAGGTTGATCACCGGTGACATTTCGCGCAGAGTTGTTCCTCTCAACACTCCTAAGAATTAACGTGACATTAGCAAACAGTCGTTTTTTTTAAGGCAAAACATGGGTTCTGTCTTAAATACTTAACGCTTTCCCTTTGCTAAGGGAAGTGGTTTTTTTTTAAGGGATTATATGCCAACACCTTAAGTCATTCGCTTGTTCAGGGGAAACCACGCCTTAAGTCTCATTTCTTAAGGGAAAAACGTCAGGAGCTTTATGCCACCCGGTCACAGCGATGAGAACCCCTGGTCTAGAGCAGGGCTGGGCAACTTCGGCGTCCCTGAGGGTCACTGTCCAGCAGAGTTTTAGCTCCAACAATCAAACCAACAGTAAAACAACACCACTAGAAAGCTACAGGCAGGTTGTTTGATTTGGGTTTGCATAAACTCTGGAGACAGGGCCCTCCAGGACCAAAGATGCCTAGCCCTATGTGGTAGGGTGTGGTTGGATATTCCTAACTCCACCCTGTACTAACTCCACTCCATCCGGGTTGACTTCTAGCAGGGGGACGCTCAGAAAGTTCCATGCAATTTTGTTCCGCAGTGAGCAATCCTCGCACAAAATCTGATTTCGCATGGATTTTAATAATGACCACACCCACCCCACTGACAGCACACGTTTGTTTACTATAGCTATCCACTAACAACACAGAGAAGGTTTTTATATTTTGAATTTAAGTGATGATTATAATGCTACAAAGCAGAGGATATGCTACAAAAGCGGCTAGCCTCGTCCCTCACATCGGGACGCAGCTAGCAATCAGGAAGGCTTCTCCTTCTTCTTCACCAGTGGATCACAAACTATAATAAAGCATTAGGCCTACTGCAATCTGTTGTTTTTATGGCCCAGAGACCTTTTCATTTTCAGTCAAAAAAGTTTAATTTGCATGAGATACAGACAAAAATACAGCAATTGAAAACCGTAGGTAGGATACTCACTGTTGGGTGTGTGCCGCACCTATGGTATACCTTCCAATCCAAATTCCAAATTAAGCTGGTACAACCATTTGGTTACACATCTGTCACTTACTTGCACTTTATTTTTAAACTAGACAATATTAGAACAAAACTCTTAAGGTTTTCTTTTTTTTTTTTGTTACTAAAAATAAATGTTTTATTAATACACATTTATTCATGGCTTAAACCAAATATGTCACCACTTTTTTCAAACCGAAAGTATAACACAATACAGAAATAATAAAATAATATAATCACAGCAGAGAACTACAGTAACAGAAAAAAGTAGTAAGTAATACATAATTGTATATACACAGATATAAAGCAGTGTTAGTAATATCAAGAGATTTGTTGTTGTTTTGTTTTGTTTCTCAACACAACACACCACAAACACAAAGAGGCTGCTCTTTAGAAACATGTCACATCAAGCAGATTATTGGACCACAAACCCACCCATTGTGAGTACTGGCAACATCTGTTTTTGGCAACTATAGTACTTCATCAGTGAAGGACATCTTTCAGGACTTTTAAAGTCCGATTGATAGAGCTCATGTTTTCCATTCCACACTTGATGCTTTACATTATAGTTTTTCTATTAAACACTTTACTAGAAGGACGTTTTTTGACCACAGCGAGATTCATGAAATCAAGAATGCCCATTTCACTGTCCAACCGCTTGCATTTTTAACAATAACACATTCTGTAGACCCCAATCTATATGAAATGCAGATACGCACTGTTTACGTTACACAATATCAAAGATGGGATCAACCAGGTGGAAGAGTAGCGATTAGTACAATGTAATGAAAGTTTTCAACCAACCAAAGAACTTTTTACTTGGCATTTAACAGTTGTGTAATTAACACATAAATTGGGGTTTCTCGCTTTCACAAGATAGATAGAAAAAAAATTATGTTTTTGATGTTGTATAGGTGCGCACTTCGATGATGTCTAGTGATTAGACAGTGTTGGTGTGTCTGTAGTCTCAAATATAATCGTTTCCCCCTCCTGCTGTTTTCCTTCATCATTTTCAATTCTCCATAATCTCCATTTGGCGTCCTGTAGAATCAGAAATACAGAAACATACCTGTTGCTTACTATATCATCTACTGTACTACGAGATGTTTCAGTTGACACAATCTCAAAGAAGACCCAAAATTAATTGACAATGTGAAAAATAACACATATATAATAAAGTTTTTATAGAGCACTTTTTCAGGTGCTCAAGGACGCTTACGCACAGATGCAATTCTAAAAGATAACACTGAGAAATAAAATGAACAACATAGTACTAGTGAAAAATAGAATGAAGCACAGTGAGATACAAGACACAACATACGAATGATAACATTCAGAAAACAGTGAGATGCAAGACACAATTTACGAATGATGACATTAGAGAACAGTTGAGTTTTGAGAAGAGATTTAAGTTCAGAGATATTATTAACACAGCAGAGTGATTGAGGATACCAAGGGACACTGAGAAAGCCAGAATCAGAAGACCGTAATGAGTGAGTTTGTGTACAGAGATAACAGGGAGCCAGAGTAAGCCCTCCTGGTCCTAAATGCCCTACTCTTGAGTGGGACACAAACCTGTGTTGCTGGCATGGGAGGTGGACACTCACCCCCCACCCTCACTCCCTCCGATCATGGGACCAATGTACACCCCTCCACAGTCCACTAGAGCACCTCTTGGTGGATGAGGGTTACCCACATAGCTCTCTACCAGCTAGCTGTATCCCACCATGTTGTGCAAATATTTTAAGTAACAGGGATATTTTGTATTTAAGACAATTATATAACTGGAAGCCAGTTGATATAATCAAATAATAATAAGTAGAAGAAAATAATAATATAAAATAATAATAAAAAAAGAAATTGGGGTGAAAGCGGGGTGGTGAGTTTCTATAGCAAAGTTTTGTTATATATATTTTAATCGGTCAATGGAGCTGGCCAGGTAACCAATGAAAAGGCATACATTAATCAAGGCAGGAGAGACAAAAGCTGGAACGTTTGGAGGACATTTCGGGCTTAAAATAGTGTGCTCCTGCTCTCAGAAATGGTAGAAGAATTTTAGATAATACCAATGAGTAGAAGAGATTTCAAAGACCTAAAAGTTTAAACGGAACATCGAGGTTCAAAATGATGCATATCACCAAGAGGCTATAGCATATTATCAATAACTGTATGACCAGAAATGCAGTGTCAGAAGAAGAGATGGAAAAGATATCAACCTCTGTTGTACAGAACAAATCAAGCAGCATGCTTATGAGTAGTAAAATGAACATGCTAAATCAAATTCAGAAACAATCAACAACTGACAATAATTGATAAAAAGCATCATATTAATGTAAACCAAGCACAGAACCATCTCAGTCCGTATGTAACGGAAACATCATGTCAGTGATCCGACAACTGGGATCTCACTTTGGGAAACCAATCTACTTGTGAATGTAACTAAACCATGACGATATTGCGATCCAGCTGCCGCTGATCCCAGCGAGCATAAAAAGGCAGCCGGTGCCACGCATACCAGATTTTCGCAGAGGAGCGGCTGGAGACCCGGCTGCTCACAGTGGTCCCGGCACCCTGGTGATGGACGGACGTCCCCTACCACCTTCAGGAAACAATGTCACATATGTACCGAGATTTCCCCTTTCAGTATGTCACTCAGGAATTGGATCCCTACCAAAGCCCATGGATGTTGCCCCTCCAGTGTCGGAGACCATCCTGTTGTCATAGCCCGACCCACCTATTAGGGGTGCACAGACTTATCGACTAGTCGTACTTAATTGCTCTGCCATTATGCTTTTAAATCTGATGTCGACTAGTCGCTGTTCCTGTAGAGGGCACAACATATACGAAATCTCTGAGGCTTCCCATAGTCACGCTCGTTTCCACACTCGTAAATGACAAATAATGAAGACTCTGAAGCACTCCACAAGTTGTGTGATTTATTTACGGATGCTTCGAAACGAATGGGAGAATGCACGTTTAAAACATCTATTAGTACAGGTCAGTTTATCGCTATTCTAATATAATCCGCTGCTGCTCTGTAACGCACACACATAGGCTTTAGACAGTACAGCATACATCATGCACAGATTGCGCGTGCACAGAATCGTTCAGCGCAGAAATTTTGTCAACCTGTCTGTGATTTCTCAGAAAATATCTTTAAACACTGAAAAGTTCAGCATATATTTCTTAACTAAACCCCACAGCTTCCCACTAGTCCGAGAATGCGGCCAGTAAGAATTATGCACACACGCATTCAAATGAATTCATCTTGTACTGTGCTACTTTATCTGTATCTGATTTAGAACGAGCAAAATCTGTGAGAATAGAACGACCCCAAGACAAAAGAACTGAGAAAAAATGAATCTGTTCAGGAGCAATAGCCATTCATATGCCACAGCAGCCAAGGTGTTTGTCACAGCTCCAAGCCTTATTGTTCCTTACTGACTTCATCAGAGATAGTTCGACTTCGACTCGATTTTCATCACATACAATTCGACTTTAAAGAAAAACAATGTGCAACCCCGACCACTTAGTGAGATGGATAAGCACTGGGAAATGTTACTACGTTTCACTGGCAAGGAACATTGCAAGAAGCCCCATCCTTCCCGAAGGAGTGTTTTGGAAGCACTTACAACATATACCATCTGTTTTATTGTGCATATGGAAGATTAAAGGTGATTGAACCCCTCATGGAAATGGCAGAGTCTCTGGGACACATGGCTCCTGATGCTATCATGGACTTACACATATGGGATCACTTAGGTCTCTCAATGGAGACCAGCCCTCTACCAGTTCTCAAAGATTCAACGGAAGAGAGTACCTGGCACCAGACATTCCGCCATGTCTGGCTGCCGAGGGGATGGAGGAGCTTGACAGGGCCTACAGTACGGACACTCTGGAGGTAGTGACGGAGGAGGATCCAACAGATCGGTTTCTGGCAATAAAAAGTGCCATCCATGACCTGGTGAGCTTCTCATGAACTTGTGAGCTCCTAGGCCCTGAGGCGGGGCACTGAGAACTAGTGGGAGCCACCCCAAGAAACCAATAATCCAACCTTGAGGGCTCGGGACACGGTGGAGATTTTTCGGCGGCCCGGGAAAGCATTGCCGACATCTCCGGATCCAATTCAGGCCTTGCCACCACCCTGGAGGGTGGCAGCATAGCACAAATCTTTCTCATCCAGAGCTCGCCCTCTGATGCCTTTATTGACATTTGGATGTGGGGAGGACACCGAATGATACGCTGGTAACGCTCTTTGACGAGGACCCAGTGCATTCCTTTGGAGGCTCAAAGATGCAAATTGCTAGAGGAGCGATGGTCCCCGAGGTTGGTTAACTGAGGTTGGTTACCACTGTACACCCCTCAAACCTCTGTGCTACTGCTGGAATTACCTTTGCCTGGCGCCACCAGGACAAGTCAGTAAGATTAGTGGCAGAGGCACAGAGCTCCACACCCCTGGAGGAAGTGGGTCATTTTCCCCCCGCAATGAAGCATGACTCCTCCCACACTCCACACCTCATGTGTTAATGCCCAACCCATGAGCAGTGATAGTGACCCATCACTGCACGGTAACGAACACAGCCATAAACGCACAGTGAAAAACGGCATCTTTACAAAGACGAACCGTCACCTTGACAAACCCACCAGTGGTAGCTCTTTAATAAATAGGCTTTTTCAGGAAATGCCCTTTTAGGTGCTGAGACACACAGGGTAAATGGCCATTTGCAGCACAACAGGGGTGGTGCAGCCTGAAGTCGCAACCCACTGACATTACATTTACATTTACATTTAATCATTTAAGCAGACCCTTTTAATCCAAAGCGAACTTCACAAATGGAACAATAGAGCAACAGACCACAAGAGACACAACAGTAGACAATTGCATACTAGTCTCAGTTAGTATAGTACAGGACACATAGCCGGCAAGCATCAGTACCTTGAATTTGATGAGAGCTGCTACTGGTAGCCAGTGTAACCTGATGAAGAGAGGAGTAACGTGAGCTTTTTTTGGCTCATTGAAGAAAACCCTCGCTGCTTCATTCTGGATCAGCTGCAGAAGCTTGATAGTACATGGAGGAAGGCCTGCCAGGAGAGCATTACAATAGTCCAGTCTGGAGAGAACAAGATCTTGGACAAGAAGTTGGGTGGCTTGCTCTGACAGGAAGGGTCTAATCTTCCTAATGTTGTATAAGGCAAATCTGCAGGACCGGGTCGTTGTAGCAATATGGTCTGTGAAGCTTAACTGATGATTCATCACAACTCCTTGGTTTCTGGCTGTCCTGGAAGGAGTTATGGTTGATGAACCCAGCTGTTTAGAGAAGTTGTGATGAAATGATGGGTTAGTTGGAACCACCTGCAGTTCTGTCTTAGTAAGGTTGAGCTAAAGGTGATGGTCATTCCTCCAGCTAGAAGTGTCACTCAGACAGGCTGAAATGTGAGCAACTACCGTCGGGTCATCTGGTTGGAATGAGAAGTAGAGTTGAGTGTCATCGGCGTAGCAGTGATAAGAAAAGCCATGCTTCTGAATGACAGATCCTAATGACGTCATGTAGATGGAGAAGAGAAGTGGTCCAAGTACTGAGCCTTGAGGAACCCCAGTAGCAAGTTCTTGTAACTTAGAAACTTCACCCCTCCAAGACACCCTGAAGGATCTATCAGAGAGGTAGGACTTCAACCACAGGAGTGCGGTTCCAGAGATGCCCATCTTTCTGAGGGTGGACAGGAGAATCTGGTGATTAACGCTGTCAAAAGCAGCAGACAGGTCCAGCAAGATGAGTACTGACACAGGACACAGATACAGGACACAGGAACGACAAATGCTAAAGAACGTCCACCAACACAAAAAGCTCCCTAGAGCATGCTGAACTGGTCTGGTAGGAGCAGAAAATGTTGTCACTCAGCTCCGAAGAGAAAAGCTGGTATGCGTTGCACCGGCTGTCTTTTTATGTTCACACTGTGATCAGCGGCAGCTGGATGCAATTGCCAATGTGCATTGGCTCATTTAGTTTACACTCAAAGTGGATTGGTCTATCTAAGCAAGATCTCAATTTGTCAGTCACTGATGTGATGTCAAGAGTGACCGATTGAAAAGGAACAGATGACAAGGAACAAGTGAAGGTCAACAGTGTACTGCATGAACAGAGTTATGTCAAATTAGTTGAGTCTGTTGGGTAATATTGTTGGGTTGTTTTTCCATTGTTGGGTAGTTTTTTGTGTTTCCCAGCCACTAGGTTGAAGTTGATGACAGCTGTCACAATATTTTTTGGTTATGAGAAATAAAGAGCAGTGGTATGAGAATGGCACCCTCCCCAGCAAACAGCAGCCCATCACCAGCTCAGATTTTGGCAAAACAAACTAAAAAAAAAAAAACAATTTTGTTTAACTGTGTAAGCAGTATAATTGTTGAGTTGTCATTCTTTTCTGCACTTTATCACTCACATATACACATTTCGTTAACTCTTGCCTATATTTTGTGCATTCCTGGGTGTTCTTGCTAATTAATAAATGTTTACCCTTTGATTATTACCATTGCCTCCTGTGTTATTACTCTAGTAATTCTTAGTTTGATTTTAATTTCCAACATATTTTCAGGTTCAATCAAGCCAGCAATAAAGTAATTTTTAATCAATAATTTTGTTTAATAAAACATGCCAGCATGTTGGGTAAAGCAATTAACCTAACTAGCTGGGTAAAAATAACCCAATACTGGGTTTGTCCAATTTTGACCCAAATTGGGTTGTTTTCAACCCAGCATTTTTCAGAGTGTAGGATAAATATAGAACCATATTCAAATGTATCGGTTTTGTGATCAAATCAAGTTGTGTGAGTCAGAGGTTGTATCGATAAAGACCACCCCTTTTGTTGTGCAGCAGTGGTGTGGACCGGTATTTATATCCATCCAGCATGAGTAGGTTTAACTGCAGAAATTGATCAGGAACTTGGCACGTTTCAGTGAAGAGAAAAATATCAAGCTTATATTCAACTGTAATTTCATTAAGGTGGTGGCTTTGTCTGAGATGGATCAACAGTTTTAAAAGTGCAAAACAACAATGCTAGGCATTCAAATTAGACAAATAGGTATGTTGCCGATCATATGTTGCCGAGACTGATCAGAGTGCACTGCATGGTGTTGCAAGCAGGTGATGATTTAGATTTGGATGACTTGGAGTGAATAATTATGAAGACTCGTGGTGAGCAGCAATGTATATATCATGGGTGACAGAGAATCCCTAGCCTCCATCAGGATTTGTACATCATAGAATGAAGTTCCGGGTAGCAGTTCAAGGTCCTTAGTTGAGATGGCAAATATTAAATATCCATTACAGATGTGAGACAAAAAGTGAGGTAAAAAAAAAAGAAAGAAAATAAAAAAACGTGGCATGTTTGAACTGAGCAACTACTTCCAATCAATAGCAAAAACCACAGAGACCAGCTGGTAGACAACTCTAAACATAATAGAGTGGGATAATGATACTTTATTAGTCATAATTTAACTGTCCCTGACCCACACTCAAAAAATCTTCAAGCTTTATTTAGATATACAAAGATCAGCTACCTACATATGTCATGAGCCACGTTTGATTACTCTTGTTTTTGGGTGTCTTTTTCTCCCATATTGTTCATCTCTCATTGGGTTAAGCTGTTCCCTGTTACCGCTGGCGTTCGTGCACCTGCACACGCACCTGTTCTGTGTCTTCGCGCTGATTGCGCTACCTACTTCTCCCTGTTCTTTGTTTTTGTCTGTGTCCGGGAATTGTTTAGGGTGTGTGTGTGTGTGTGTGAGTGAGTGAGTGTGAGTGTGTGAGAGTGTGTATGTGTGTGAGAGTGTGTGAGAGCAGCTATTATTCAGAGTCTGAGTCCCAGTCCAGAGCCCAACCATGTGTCTGCTGACCTCATCTACCATGCTGGGTCCCCTGTATACTATCTGCCAGCCTGTACTGTCTCCGCCAGTTTATGCTTCATTTCAGTTGGACTACACTTCAGTTGAGGATCTGTGACTCGGGAAGCAACTGTATGATCCTTAGTTCTCCAGCTGCAGCGTGTTTTCTCTGCCACGCCTGGCAGTCTGTTTGTTTTTGGGACTGAATAAACGCAATAAATGCAAACTTCTTTCACCTCTGGGTCATCTCAGGTCACCTGACAGCATATTAAATTATTCAGGTGAATCTTATATCAATAATCACAAAATCAGTTTAAATGTCCACTGAGAAAAGCAAAATTAATGCAACTAATGGTGTAATAATGTAACTTTTGAAGTCACAGTCACAGACAACTCTCCACTAACAGACCATGTCACAATACCAAATATGGCATATTAGTTATTTAAAATATTATTTATTGAATAATAATATTTAGGGTTAGGAGAGACGATTTGAGAACCAGAGTGTACTATAATAGATGATGTTCTACTCACCAGTGAAAGTCACCTTGAATCTCCTGCACATGGTCTTTTTGCTGTTGATGATCTGTAGTTTATAAAGCCCAGCATCTTTAGTTGTGATGTTCTTGATAGACAGAATTCCAGTCTCTTCCAGATGCACATTGCCTCTTAAATTCTCATCAGTTTTATTTGGCCATGTAGCATTTGTAGCAACAAGACTCTTGTCTTTTCCAAACATCCACAGCAACAGATCACCTTCCTGTATTTTAGCAGTAGTCTGTAGTTGCACAGAACCTCCCTCTTTCACTGACTTTCTTTTTACTTTGTCACAGCAGCATATAAAAAAGAGAATGCAGAATTCAGTTTGACATTTCAAAATACATTTACATACACTTTTAGAGCTAGTCTGACGTCTGAAAACTTCAATTTTTTTTGCATCATTTGATACAAAGCTAACATAATGGGATAGATCTTCAATGTCCTCTCAGACTTTTAGAATCAACCGTATGTGACATTTGTTATGTAAAATTATGCAGTTATCTCCAAAATGCAGATATGGTGCCAACACACTAATACAAACTGTCAGAAAAGGTTCAGTTGAGTAGAAACTAATTTCAGCTTACTTATACTGCACACAGAACACTTAAATAAAAGATATAGTTGGTTAACGTATATGTGTAATGAGGAAGGTGACAACGGAGTTGGGGATCCGAATGTAGGCTTTATCATTAAGAGCGGGGTCAAAACAGGCAAGGATCAGAAACAGCAAACAGATGTATCCAAGGCAAAGGCAAAAGAGTAATCCAACAGGCAATGGTCAGGGCAGGCAGTAAACAATCAAAAACAAGCAGACAGACCAGGGTCAAACACAGGCGGGGTGAAACTAGGACGCTTGAAACACAAGGAAACTAGGAAAACAGATGAACATAAATCACCAGCGAAGTGGGAGTGTGTGTGCCATTATTATAGTGTGAGACTGAGAAGGTTATGAGAGATCAGGTGATTGCAATTGATGAGTGCTGATGAGTCCTGGCAAAGGATTATGAGTAATGAAGTCTTTGATGGAGTGGTTTCTACAAAAGCTCATGGGCACACCAGCTAGAGATTGTGACAGAATGATTCCAGATCACGCCTTCTCTTGTAATATCATGATTGTTCCCTTTTGAAATAGTTCTACTTTATTCATGAAATAATATGCCTTAAATCTTCTAACTTTGTTCTCATAACATTGACTTTATTTATAAAAGACACATTTTAATTGTATTTTTTATTGTATTTTTATTGTAGCATACTAATAAAAAGTCATTTAAATATATAATTAATTAAAACTGGCACCCCTGACATCTGATAGGCTACCCCGGGTGCCACCCCAATAATTACTATGCTACTGTTTAATTTTCTTTGTTTAATCGTACTGAAAGAAGCATTTATTTTAGCCGCGAACTCAAGGATGCGACACTGGTGTTCCACATCGCGCTTCATCACATCTATATCCAGCCTCTTGTGTATGCGCTCTCGTGACACATGTAAATTTTCTGTGGATTGAAAAACATCGCAGAGCAGAGAGGACAAAGACAACAAGCTGACGGACACGACAGAGTAGGAAACAAAGTCTCAGCATTCAAATTATTCATTTAAACTTTATTAAGAATTTTAAACGATAAATACAGTTTTGGAGCTTTTTAGTAGCGTGACGGATCATGCACGCTCCAGCTTTTCCTAAAGTTCTAACGAAGCAGGAGTGCATTCTTATTAGAATGAAATAAAGATTGTATGAACATCTGAAAAAAAAAAAAAAAATACAGCAGAAAATCCACTCAGTGTCCATAAATTAGTAGAAAAATGTACAGTAGAGAGAATTTTGCAAAAATTGCATTTATATATTTACTCATAATTGCTCTTTTTATTACAATTAATAAAAATGCATTTATTTGATCCAAAAGACTATTTAAAATAACTGATTTCTATTTGAACATATTTTAAAATGTCATTTATTCCTGTGATTTCAAAGCTGAATTTTTTTAACATCATTACTCTAGTCACAGACCATTCAGAAATCATTCCAATATTCTGTTTTGCTGCTCAAAAAAAAACAAAAAAAAAAACATTAACATTATTATTATTATTATGTTGAAAACAGCTAGAATTGTTTCAGGTTTCTTTGATGAAAAGAAAGTTCAGAAGAACGCCAGCCAATGTGCGAAAAAAACGCCGTTTGAATTTGGCAGTTATGCGACGTCACTGAACGTTATAAAGCCCATATGTGGGACCATACTCCAAGGGCCACGGAAATAAGAATACCATATGTGGGACTGTACCGCTCAAAAGGTTAAAGAATCCCATTATAACATGAACATTATAACAACAATTTGGCACCATTGTGCAGCAGCAAGCATCACAACAAAAAAGGAACCTCAAGGTTGATCTTGGTAAATGTGTGCAAATATATAGGGCCCCATTACTATATTAGCCTGGGACCAACAATTCACTATATCCGCCCCCTGCTTCCGCTTTTGATTTTGGAAATGCCGTGGCAGGTTTAGAACTTGGAAAAGAATGGTAGGCAATGCGATTTGTTTGTGAGAGGTGCTCTCTCACTACTTCGCTAGTTTTATTGATTGCATTTAATGTATGAATTGAAGTTGTTGCAGATATAGCACTTTAAAAGAATGGCAGCAGATAAGCAATTACATTAAATACTGCCGGAGCTTCGTTGAGAACTGAACATTAAGGAGGTAGTAGTTTTTTTAATATTGATGACCTAGTTTTTAGGAGTTTGTTTTAATGATATTATTCTTTTCTGTTTTAGTGTTGTGGCTGGATTATTGCCTGACTGATGGTTGCCTGACTGTCACAGTCAAAAGTAGTGGATGTTAGAGGTATTGTTTAATATAAAGGGAGCTTTTAATGTTTTTAAATTACTTGTAGTATTTATAGTGAGTGGATTTTATCTAATTGATGTGCTTTTATATCTTTGTTCCTTTGTTGTAAAAGACTGTGTTTTTCCTTTTAAGGATGCATGGTTACGGTTTACTTTAGATTTAATACTTTTGTTATTCTTTTTCCTTTTTTTTTTTTTTTTTTTTGTTCTGAGAATTTGGGACCCAGAGTATCAGAGGAGAGATTAGGCCCCAAATAATCTGGGTAAATAGTGATTGTGTTACAATGCTGACTTGTGTTTGTATCACCTGCATTGCCCACTGTTAATTAAGTTGTTTATTTTATTCTTTTGTAGGTTCAGTTTTGGTTTCTAAAGCCAATGGTGGCCACTGAGTTGCCCTCACTGTGTGGATGGCGGTGGTGAGGTGGCTGGCATTGTGTGGTGGTTTGATCACTTTATCTTTGTTTTTTCCCTGTAGGCTTGCAGTGTGATTGCTGTGAGCTTGACTGCTGTGAGAACACATTTGCTCGATTTGCATCAAAGATTGGTGATGTGATGTTTTAATACTTTTGACCTGTCTGAATAAAAATGTGTCTGTTTATCAAAGTCACCTCATGGCCCCTTTCGCCTGGTTACTACTGACCTCTTTAGGTCATCCCACCATACCTTTATATCCAGCCCGCAGTAGACACTACGGAAAAGATGCTGATTTACCGTTATCAGTAATCAGCTGCTCACAAGACTTGTTGTAAGGACAACGACTGTTGGCACGTAGGAAGATATTACGTTCGGGTGAAATATTCCATAGGCAAATGTTTTTGTACAAAAATATTTTATACGAATATTTTAAAGGAAGTCTACATTACAAAATAATACTAATAATAATACTAATAAAAAAAAAAAAAAAAAAAAAAAAAAAACACTTGCCAAAACTGTAACCACAGCAATTGCTACATGTTGCACAATACAGCAAACTGCAGTACAGGGCCTATACATACAGACTTTAATGGCAATAAAAATAACTTCTTTGCTGTTAAAGTGAAATTACTGAACCTAATCATAGGAGCTTTATTAAAAAAAAAAAATGCTCATAAAAAATAAATTGAATTTAATCAGACAGACTTAGAAGTTTTTGCATCTGAAATCTTCACATCTATTTTGGCATATCACTGAACTGCAGTTACACATTTACATTTACATTTAGTCATTTAGCAGACACTTTTATCCAAAGCGACTTACAAATGAGGACAATGGAAGCAATCAAAATCAACAAAAGAGCAATGATATATAAGTGCTATAACAAGTCCCAGTTAGCTTAAATGCAGAACACATAGCAAGGGCTTTTAAATAATATAATAAACAAAAAGAAAACAGATAGAACAGAAAAAGAATAGAGCACGCTAGTGTTAGAGGTCTTTTTTTTTAATTGTATAATAAATTAAAAGAAAACAGATAGAATACAAAACGATTAGAAAGCTAGTTAGATTTAGTATTAGAATAGTGAGTGCTAGAGTTAGAGGGTCAAATAAAGATGGAAGAGATGTGTTTTAAGCAGATTGTTTATTATGGATGGGTAATGAGTTGGTTGGTTTGATTTGGTTGGGCAGGTCATTCACCAGGAGGGAACATTTAATTTAAAAGTCTATAAAAGTGACATTGTGCTTCTTTGGGATGGCACAATCAAGCAATGTTCACTTGCAGAATGCAAGCTTCTAGAGGGCACATAAGTCTGAAGTAATAAATTTAGGTAAATGGGTGCAGAGCTAGTGGTGGTTTTGTATGCAAACATCAATGCCTTGAATTTTATGCGAGCAGCTATTGGTAGGCAGTGCAAATTGATAAACAGAGGTGTGACGTGTATTCTTTTCAACTCATTAAATTTTTTTTTTTAATAATTATTGCAGTTATATTGTATCTGTACTTCATTATTCACTTCATTGGACTGCAGTTTTACTGCTGTTGAACTTTAATGAACTGCAGTTATACTTCATTGTACTGCAGTTATACTGCAGTTATACTTCAATGTACTGCAGTTATTTTTTGCATATTGCAGTTTTTTGTTGCAAATAAAACTCCCATAGTCCATAACTACTGTAGTTTTGAGTTATTTTAATATATAAATTCAGTTAAATCATCAAACATTTGTATGAATTGACAGTGACTTGCTTGACCCATGCTACGACTTAACTTGAATTGCTTAACAAAAACTTTTCAAAAGTGACAAAGATGAAACGATGAAACGATGAGAAATTTTACAGATTCTATAAAAATCTCTTCATTTGTGTTTAAAAAAGATGAACAAAAAGATGATTGTTTTCATTTTTGTGTTGGAAGTTGTTGTATCAGTGGTGTTTAATGTCTGAATGACAGACGAAAAGAAAAGAAAAGAAAAGAAAAGAAAAGAAAAGAAAAGAAAAAGAGGGGGGGGACGGGGGGAGGGGGGAAAAAAAAAAAAGAAAAGAAAAGAAAAGAAAAGAAAAGAAAAGAAAAGAAAAGAAAAGAGAAAATCAGCTATGGGAATAAAATTCATTAATGCAAACCAGCAATATTTCCATCTGATACTTGCCAAGTACTTGCGCATTAAATGCCAAGTACATGCGGATCATAAGTAATTTGGGCCGGTTGTTGTTGTTTTTTTGTTTCATCTTAATGTTGGACAATAAGACTTTAATTATTGCAGGACAATGAAACAGAAATCTCAAAATAATGATCTAGTGTAGCATAATGAAGCTGCTGCATCAGCTGTAATACTTACACTTTTTTTTTTCTAGTATAGAGATCTTGCGGCGATAGTAAATCACAACTGCAGCCAGAACAGCAGCCACCAGCAAAAAAGCAACAATAACTCCTGCTATAAGACCTGGAGACAGCCATGAACCTGCAACAGTTAAAGATGACAGTCAGCTAGTGAGTAAATGTGTGGTATTTTAATCTGATACAATTATGTAATATTATTATGAGAGAAGTGATAAGTCCAAGTGATATCATTATACTGTATGTCATCATTACATTGATCTTTACAGACTCAGAGTTACTCACCAGTGACAAAAAGAAGGAATCGCTGTGAGCTCTCGCGGCCTCTGATCTGTAGCTCATAAAATCCAGCATTTTCAGTTTTGGTCTTCTTGATGATCAGAGATCCAGTCTGATTCAGCTGCAGTCTGTCTCTGAATCTCTCATCATCATCATTTAATGAGATCTCTTTAGTTTCCACATCGATTTTAGCGAGAAGGATGCCTTTATCTCCAAACCTCCATACTATCAGATCATCTGAGTGTATTTCAGCATCAGTTTGTAGAGTGACAGGATCTCCCTCCATCACTGACACTGACTTCACTTCATCCATCTCGCCAACCACACCTGGAAAAAAGACGAAAAAGTTTAGCAGATTGAGATTAAATTTATTATATAAAATAATTTACTCTCTACATGTATCCTCATGCTACCTGGGAAAGTGTAAATTTATATTAATTATTATTTATACAGACATCACTCGGATATTTACAGCTTTTAATTACTGTATAGAAACATTAATATAAAAGCTAATAAAAAGCAGGTTCTGTGCTGTCTGGATAATTCAGCTCATATTACTCATATTACAAGATCATAAGCATTAACATCTCAATAAATTAGAATGCCGTGGAAAAGTTCATTTATTTCAGTAATTCAACTCAAATTGTGAAAGTTGTACATTAAATAAATCCAATGCACACAGAATGAAGTAGTTTAAGTATTTGGTTCTTTTAATTTAGATGATTTTGGCTCACATTTAACAAAAACCCACCAATTCATCTCAACAAATTAGAATACTTCATAAGACCAATAAAAAACATTTTTAGTGAACTGTTGGCCTTCTGGAAAGTATGATCATTTACTGTACATTTACTCAATACTTGGTAGGGGCTCCTTTTGCTTTAATTACTGCCTCAATTCAGCGTGTCATGGAGGTGATCAGTTTGTGGCACTGCTGAGGTGGTATGGAAGCCCAGGTTTCTTTGTTTTTTTTCTTCAGCAGTTCTGCGTTTTTTGGTGTTTTTTTTTTTATTTTCATTTTTGAGGTGCCTCATAGATTCTCTATGAGGTTCAGGTCTGGTGAGTTTGCTGGCCAGTCAAGCACACCAACACCATGGTCATTTAACCAACTTTTGGTGCTTTTGGCAGTGTGGGCAGGTGCCAAATCAGCATCTTCAAAAAGCTGGTCAGCAAAAGGAAGCATGAAATGCTCCACAAATCTTGGTAAACGTGTGCAGTGACTTTGGTTTTCAAAAAACACAATGGACTAACACCAGCAGATGACATTGCACCCCAAATTATCACAGACTGTTGAAACTTAACACTGGACTTCAAGCAACTTAATGAGCTATGAGCTTCTCCACCCTTCCTCCAGACTCTAGGACCTTGTATTTCAAATGAAATACAAAACTTGCTCTCATCTGAAAAGAGGACTTTGGACCACTGGGCAACAGTCCAGTTCTTCTTCTCCTTAGCCCAGGTAAGACGCCTCTGACGTTGTCTGTGGTTCGGTGGCTCTTGATCATTTGCCATTCCTTGTGTGTGTGGTGGCTCTTGATGCCTTGACCCCAGCCTCAGTCCATTCCTTGTGAAGTTTGAATATTGTGAAATTTTGTTGTGAAAAGTTGTGAAATTTTGCTTGACAATCCTCATAAGGCTGCGGTTCTCTCGGTTGGTTGTGCATCTTTTTCTTCCACACTTTTTCCTTCCACTCAACTTTCTGTTAACATGCTTGGATACAGCACTCTGTGAACAGCCAGCTTCTTTGGCAATGAATGTTTGTGGCTTTCCCTCCTTGTGAAGGGTGTCAATGATTGTCTTCTGGACAACTGTCAGATCAGCAGTCTTCCCCATGATTGTGTAGCCTAGTGAACCAAACTGAGAGACCATTTTGAAGGCTCAGGAACCGCTGCAGGTGTTTTGAGTTGATTAGCTGATTGGCATGTCACCACTAATTTGTTGAGATAGTGAATTGGTGGGTTTTTGTTAAATGTGAGCCAAAATCTTCACAATTAAAAGAGCCAAAGACTTAAACTGCTTCAGTCTGTGTGCATTGAATTTATTTAATACACAAGTTTCACAATTTGAGTTGAATTACTGAAATAAATGAACTTTTCCACAACATTCTAATTTATTGAGAAGCACCTGTACGTATAATCATAAATATAAACTTTATAAATTAAACAGATAATCACATATCATTTCCAACCCTTCTTTAAAACACAAATGAGGATATTTTAAGGAAACCTGAGAAATTTCTGTCCCTCCAGTCTATTCAACTACCAAATTCAAGGTCCAGGGCTGCGTTTCCTGAAACTGTATTAATGCTACGTCATTCTTAACCCTTTGCTGCATGAATTAGTAAATCACAAAATAATATTTTTACATGTTTTTTTTTTTTTTTACTTTTTAACAAGTGGAAAATCATGCAAAAATTTTTTTTTGTCAATATATTATATTTTGAGACAGTTACATATATGTCCACTGTAGTGGACACCATGCATCAAAGGTATAAAAAGTGAATCAATAGAACTAAATGCGTGGTCTTATAAATTAAACTTTAAATATTTGCTAAGTGAAAATTGTTTGAATACACATAAGAACATTCAATAACAACAAGATATGTCATGATGGCACAGAAATGAGAAGTGTAACAAAAAAAAACGTAAGAGTGTGTGTCTATGGGCCAGGGGGGTGTGTGTGTGTGGGTGGGTGGGGGGGGCGCATATTCATACACATGTGAGCACAAATACAAACACACACAAGCATATACAACCTTCCACCACACACTTGAACACAATCTGCACTCATGCAGTATACATGCATACATGACTACACTTTTATATGACCTAATAAATAAATATAGACTGTAAGCATCTTAATAAATAATAAAATCTGAAGTCTATTTAATATTTCTGTTAAATAAAACCATCCAAGTGTAAATTATATCATAATTTTAATAAAGCACAAAATAAGGCAGAACCTATATATAGGCCCATAGGCAGAATTATACTCTTTGGTGCATGACATCCACTGTATTGGACAGATATATTTTCTGTCATTTTCTATCATTTTCTATATATATAATATATATATATATATATATATATATATATATATATATATAGTTAAAATCTGGATGAATCTATTTATGACATCCTATTTAACTTTTTTATTATTATTATTATTTTTTTTTTACCTGAGAATAAAAGTACAGTATTTAACACTTATTCCATACATGGTGCATCCCCTTTTCCTGCCATCATTTTGAATATATTATGCAATATTTCAAAACAAAACAAAATAGAAAAAAAAGACAACAATTAAATGGAATGGTAGATAACACTTCAGGGCAGGGGCGCCGCCAGGAATTTGGGGCCCCATGACAAAAAAATCTAATTGGGCCCCCTCTGCGCAGCTGTTGTCACCACATCTCTAGGACCTAACTGTCCCATCAAAAGCTTTACATAACTCTAATCAAAGGCTTGCAACTGTCTTGCTTCTTGTAGTTCAATACTTGTACTAGCACAATATTTACTGCTGGGGATTTGTAAATGCAAGTCTGCATACAGTATGCAGTTCACTATTTGATGCAAGATTAAAAGCCTGCATAAAAATGTCCTTAAAGCAACACTATGTAACATTTTTTTACCTTAAAATAATGTTTCCAAAATCGTTTCAGTGGTTCATCAAGTCGTAACAGGGTGAAAGGCACTTATGCCTCCGCTTTGCGTCCCTATATCTGCTATTACCTCACTATGTAAGATTGCCAGATCGGGTTGCGTTTCTGTAGGTCTAATGAGTCATAAGAAAACTACAAATTTGACTTGCTTTACGTCAAGCATTACAATGGTCATTATTTTGTTTTTCTTCGTTTCTGATGTCGCAATACATCATACTTTCATAAAATCATGCAACATACTCTACCTTGTCTGTGCACATCGTTCATTCCACAATAAGTATTCTGGGAATGGCTTTCCCTCAGAATCCTGTGGCAGTAGTACATCATCATCATCTCTGGTAGACAGTGCCCTCACAAAAGCCTCCCTGTCCCTGTCAGTCAAATCCGCTGGCCACAAACCTGGGTCAACATCCTGCCTATGACTTCTGCCTTCTTCCACCATGCATCTCTCTTTCTCATCATCACTGTAACTTTCTTTCCCTTCTACCTTTCCTTCCACACTTCTTCCTCCTTCTTCCTGAGAGGGCCCTGGCTCTGTAGGATGCACACAATGCATGTGGATATACATATATACTGCAATATATACAGTAAATTATAATATGCCATATACCAATAAATTACACTAACACTACAGAACATTGACACAAATTACCTATAGTTCTGTATTACCACCACTTGATTACATACATTAGATATGATAGATTTGTGTGTGTGTGTGTGTGTGTGTGTGTGTGTGTAAGCTTCTCAAATAAATTGCCCTTCATGATGGGAATAATAAAGTCTGTATCTATAGATGTCATTTAACGGCCAAAATTCAGTCTAAATGAAAACATCCAGCTGGATTATTTTAATATTGTCTGTAACTTACATGCAGGTTGAGGTAAGCTACTCATTGTTTCTAACTGCATCCAGTACAGACATTTATTTTATTTATTTTTTATTTATGTCATAATGTCATTATGTGAGAAAATAATTTGTGTTTGATTTCTGTCATTAATAAATATTTAATTTTCTTTTTTGTTATGGTAAAAAAAGAGCAAGAGAGACAGAGAACCCCACACAGACTCCCTGGAACGATGCTAAGTCATTAACACAGTGTCACGCACCACTGAAGCACAGGAGACAAGATGAGAATTCACTGAATTTTAATGAAGAGATAATACTCAGGGGAAACACCGCAGAGGTGAACGGACGTGAATGCCCAGTATCCGAGAGACTTAACTTCCAAAACACAAGTCCTGGTGTACTTCAGGGAAGAGGAGAATCGTAGGCCACTGACCAACGGCTGAAGATGACGTCGATGACGATGAGGATGAAGATGATCTGAGAACTGGAGATCGGGAGTCGGGTAAGTCTTTCACACACGCGATAGACGAGACCAGACGGTTAGGTGTCTGTGAGTGCGGGTTTATATGCACGTCTTGATTGGGCAGCGGCAGGTGCAATGACTTAATACTCAGGTGAGCTCCTGAAGCCCGATGATGGTGGCGACGAGGACGGCCTCTTCCTCTGGGTGCTGGGTGATCGGGGTGATTGGTGTGGAACTCCTGGAGTAAGGCAGGGTCTAGAACATCCTCATGCGGAATCCAGGACCTTTCTTCAGGACCGAAGCCCTCCCAGTCAATGAGATATTCCAGTTGGCCTCCTCGTCACTGTGAATCCAGGATGGCACATACGGTGTAGATGGGGTCTTCCTCCGGTTCGATTGGAGGAGGAGGTACCTCAGCCACATCAGACCCTGTGGGAGAAGGGAGAAGAGAAGGTCGGTGAGGTTTTAGTAGAGATACGTGGAAGGTAGGGGTAATTCTGCAATTTGGAGGTAATTTTAGACGATAAGTGACAGGATTGATCTGCCTTAAAATAGTGAATGGCCCCATGTATCTGGACTCAGCTTGCGCCAGGGCAGCCGGAGGCGTATATCCCTAGTAGAGAGCCAGACCTTCTGTCCAGGGAGGTATGTAGGTGTTACTGCTCTGTGAATGTCTGCCTGGATCTTGTGCCTCTAACTGCCCCTTGCAGATGGACATGTGCTGAGTCCCAGACCCTCTCGCTCTCCTGAAACCAATAGTTGACTGCTGGGACCTCAGAGGGCTCTCCTGACCAGGGGAACAGAGGTGGCTGGAAGCCAAGCACGCATTGGAAAGGTGTTAGCCCTGTGGTGGACTGGCAGAGAGAGTTTTGAGCGTACTCGGCCCAGGGAAGATACGAGCTACAAGTATGTTGGTGGCCATGGCAGTACGACCTCAGGAAGCGTCCGATCTCCTGAATCTTCCTTTCAGTCTGCCCATTCGATTGAGGATGGTAGCCAGATGTTAGGTTAACTGATACACATAGGAGACGGAAGAAGGCCTTCCAAAACTCTGGAAATAAATTGAGGTCCTCTGTCCGAGATTATGTCTTCGGGTAGCCCATAGTTCCAGAATACCTGATTGAATAGGGCTTCAGCAGTCTCCATGGCTGATGGCAGACCTTTTAGTGGAATAAGGCGAAAGGCCTTTGAGAAACGATCTACCACCACAAGAACGCAAGTGTAGGAGTTAGAGTTTTGGGCAGATCCGAAATGAAATCCACTCCTAGGTGGGACTTGTGGTCGGCGAGGAATAGGCAGTGGAAGTAACTTCCCCTCGGGAAGATGATGTTGTGGTACGCTGGAGATGGCACAGGTGGAACATCCTTGAACAAAGCGTTTGATTTCTCTGGCCATGCCAGGCCACCAATATCTGTTGCGGATGAGCGAGAGAGGGTCGTTGGCTCCCTGGATGTCCCGGACCCTAAGGAAGAGTGTACTGAGTTCATGAGGGACAGTCTTAGAGCTGATGGGACATAGGTCAGACCCTCGGGGACTCCCGGTGGAGCAGGTTCAGTAAGAGTTGCTTGGGCGATCTGATCATCTAGAGCCCAATGGATGGGACTGACGATGATGGCTGGAGGGAGAATGGATTCTGGTAGACTGGTGGCTTGGTCTGGGGCATGAATGCGGGATGCGGAAAGGGCGTCGGCCCTTTGATTCTTGTTCCTGGACGATACGTCACTGTGAATTTAAACCGGGTGAAGAATAATGCCCATCTGGCTTGACGAGGGTTTAGGCATTTAGCTTCCCGGAGGTACTCTAAGTTGCGATGGTCAGTGATAACTTCAAACGGATGATTGGCTCCCTCCAGCCAGTGACGCCATTCTTCCAATGCTAGTTTGATGACTAGCAGTTCTCGATTGCCAATATCATAATTCTGCTCCGCATGGGGGGATAACTTCTTGGAGAAGAAGGCGCACGGATGGAGCTTCGGTGGAACACGCACCCGCTGTGATAACACCGCTCCCACACCTGTCGTAGAGGCATCAACTTCAACAATGAAGGGTAATCCGCGTTAGGGTGGATCAAAGTGGGAGCTGTAGTGAAGGCTAATTTTAGCTGGGAGAATGCCTGAGATGCGCTGGAGACCATGATAGATGCTTGGGTGTCTCTCCGTAGGAGGGAAGTGAGGGGAGCTGCTAAGGTACTAAAGTTACGATGAGATGAAGCGGCAATAAAAATTCGCAAAACCCAAGAATCGTTGGAGTTCTTTGACCGAAGTGGGAATAGGCCACTGCCGGAAAGCTCCCCTTCTTAGATCAATTGTGTACTCCCCTGGCATCAACATGATGTAGCCCAAGAAACTGAATAGAGGAGCCGGTGAAATTCACATTTTTAGATTTTGAGGTACAGGTGATTATCCCTAAAGTCTTTGGAGGACCTGGTGCCACATGGAGATGATGATCGGCCTAGTTCTGCGAAGTATATTAGGATGTCATAATGTAAATGATCCAAACTGATTAGGTAGTCCAGAAAAAATATTCATGAAGGAATGGAAAAAAGGGAGGTGAATTGGATAGTACATATGGAATGACCTGGTATTCAAGGTGATGAAGGTTTGGGATGAAGGGAGTGTATTCATTCGCCCTCCGATATTTCCGGTGAGGTTGTAAGCAGGGCGGCCAGGTCTGCTTGGTGGAATGAAAATGGAAGCCAATTAACAATCGAGTGAAGCGCTGGTACCAGGGGGAAGGGTTTTGTTACAGCAGTGTTAGCCAATTGGTTATCAAGGGCTGTTTAATTCGGGACATGTCGCATTTAAATTTGTGCGTCTTCACCCATTCAGTTGGACTGTGATTTGCAGCTGTTAGAAAAACAGCAGTAATGCATAATTCTGTAAAAAAAAAAAAAAATGTTAGATAAAAAACGCGCACTGACGAGGGAGGAAAGCCCGGTCCACGCGCGAACCGGTTCATATTCTGTGAAGCCGGGGAACACACTAATCAGACCGATTATGACTGTCATTTGAGCTCAGTCAGTGTTTTCAGTCAGTGTTCAAAGTATTAGTTTGGTATGCAGTGTCTAAAGAATTTAAGACCAGCTGTTGCCAGTCGTCCTCACAAAGCTTAGCCTATTTTTTAATACAGGCCTAGGCTATATAATTTTTGTGACTAACGCCGGCAATTAGCTGCACCTTTTCCTTATCTGTATACCAATTAATTTAAATAACGAATTGACAAATAATATAAAATAAAATAAAAGAAATATTATAATATAATATAATTTTATATTATTTTATTATATTTTATTATAATTAAATAAATGTAACTGTTTTCAAATGTTTTGGAATATTTATGCTTATTAATAATTTAAAAAAAAATTATAATATTGTACTTTTATTATTAATTTATTATTACAATTAATTTGCCCCGCATTAAGTTCATAGTGCTTCACCGCATAACTGACGCGCTGCGAGTATAATAAAGATTAGGGGTATATTACGCTCATTAAAAAATGTTTTAAAAAAGGTCTTTCAAAACAATTTATTATTCAATGAATTATAGGCATATAATTAAAAATATTTAACACTGCAGTCATTAAAAAAAAAACTTTATTTCAAGCACCGACTTAAAAAAAAAAACTGTTTAACGGGAAATACGTTTCTTTTCTCTTATTTACTTATTTATTAATTTTATTTAAAAAAAATTTCCACTAGCCTGTTCGGGCCACAAGAGAATAAGCCTATTTACACTAAGTGAAAATAGCAGTATTTTTTTTGGGATATTGCTATTTACAATAAGTGCCAAATAGCTAGATTATATTTACACTATGTTAAAATAGCAAGATATTCTGCCAAGTATTGCAAATAGTGGCCAATATCTGCACATCAGCAATGCAATAGTACATTATAAATCGGTATGCATAATAACTTATTGATTTATATCAAATAAATATATTGATTTAATTCAAATTATTAAATTGATGCCAACTTATTGGGACAAAAGCCCTAGACCTACCCTAACAATACCCTAGACTTTATTTTCAACTATTGATTATTTCCTTAATTTTTATTAGAAATAAATGCAATTCTGATTTGATTTGAAATCTGAAAAGGGAGAAAATAAGTTCGCCATAAGGCAGATTCGAACCCGTGTCGATCGCGTCACAAAGATAAGAACACGTACATCATCTACGACACTGAAACCGACAATTGATGACAAAAATAAAATTCTGGCTATGCCACTGCAAGTCAGAGTAACATTTGTTAGACTACTACGGATAACAACGGAAAAACAGATGGATCTCACACAATTAAATCACATCTTAAAACTTATCTGAATCACAGAGGGATGTGCTATTGTTTTGCAGCAAGTTGGTCATGTTTTTAATCTGACTCTTTCCACTTCACATTCTTCACCACTCTATTGAGGTCAGTGGTTAAAAGTTTAAAAGTGCTCTGGGATGCAACCTGTCTTGGGTTTTGGGCCTGAAAAGGGATACTGCTGGACTACGGGGCACGACCACATAAATATTGTGTAAATTTCGTCACGCTGAACACCGATATAAACCTTTTAAGGCAGATTAAAACAAATAAAACACATTGCTTGTTCTCTTCTACATTCGAAAACAATTATTACACATTATGTTTTCATGTCCTTGCAGGGGCGCCGCCAGGAATTTGGGCCCCATGACAAAAAAATCGAATTGGGCCCCCTCTGCGCAGCTGTTGTCACCACATCTCTAGGACCTAACTGTCCCATCAAAAGCTTTACATAACTCTAATCAAAGGCTTGCAACTGTCTTGCTTCTTGTAGTTCAATACTAGTACTAGCACAATATTTACTGCTGGTGATTTGTAAATACAAGTCTGCATACAGTATGGCAGTTCACTATTTGATGCAAGATTAAAAGCCACCATAAAAATGTCCTTAAAGCAACACTATGTAACATTTTTTACCTTAAAATAATGTTTCCAAAATCATTTCAGTGGTTCATCAAGTCGTAACACGGTGAAAGGCACTTATGCCACAGAAAACCTGGGTCCAACATCCTGCCTATGACTTCTGCCTTCCTCCACCATGCTTCTCTCATTCTCATCATCACTATAACTTTCTTTCCCTTCTACCTTTCCTTCCACACTTCTTCCTCCTTTCTACCTGAGAGGACCCTGGCTCTGTAGGATGCACACAATGCATGTGGATATGCATATATACTGTGATATATACAGTATATTAAATATGCCATATACCAATAAATGACCACTAACACTACAGAACATTGACACAAATTACCTATAGTTCTGTATTACCACCACTTGATTACATACATTAGATACGATAGATTTGTGTGTGTGTGTGTGTGTGTAAGCTTCTCAAATAAACTGCCCTTCATGATGGGAATAATAAAGTCTGTATCTATGTCATTTAACGGCCAAAATTCAGTCTAAATGAACACATTCAACTGGATTATTTTAATATTGTCTGTAACGTACATGCAGGTGAGGTAAGCTACTCATTGTTTCTAACTGCATCCAGTACAGACAGGAGTTTTTTTTTTTTTTTTATGTCATAATGGTCATTATGTGAGAAAATATTTTGTTGTTTGATTTCTGTCATTAATAAATTATTGTTCTTTTTCTTTTGTTATGGTAAAAAAGAGCAAGAGAGACAGAGAACCCCCACACAGACTCCCTGGAATGATGCTTAGTCATTAACACAGTGCTGCTCCCCTTCTTTAACTGGGACAGGGAGGGGGTGCAGTTATGGGGAGACCGGGGTGCTGCTGACTCATCTGTTGTTAAGTCTGCTAAAAGGGGCAGGGACAATGATTTATATATGAATATCTTGCTAAACGTTTCCCTGCACTGATTAAATGTTGATGAAATGAATAGGCAAACACTAGCCTGCAGCTAGCTAGCTTATTTCACTATAGACAAACAGGGTTAATACCACTCACAGACTAAAGGCTAACGTTTACCCACCTTTCTTGGTGAAAACTGGGATACAGAACGACACCCTTTCTTTGGTCTTTTTCTCTCTTTCCTTTTCTGAAAACCATTTTTTACAATTTTACAACGCAACCTTATGGTCTCTGTATTTCTAGCGCGCCGTGCATTGATTGACTGTCTGCTCTGCAACTAACTAAACACACCCCTCACTGATGAGTGCGCTAAGGCAGGACCAAACCATTTCATGCAGATACAGGGGGGTGGTCGGTCAATATGGATGTTTTTATTTTTTGGTCAATGATGATATGTTAACTTTTATTGCCAAAATAAGTAAAATTAAAGACATCATTCATTTTATTATTATTTGAAATATACTCAATGATGATGGTTTATATAGTGTATAATATAATAAAAATTTGAAATTAGTTTTTTTTACCTATTTGTTGGGGCCCCTGTCAGTCAGGGGCCCTTGGAATTGTCCTAACTTTTCCCCCCTATACGGCGCCCATGTGTCATTGTGCTAAATCATTAAAGAACTATTGAAGATTTCCGAGGCTGAATCTCTGACAAATGTCAAACGACAAACGTCGAACCAACTTTATATCGGTACGCTGAACAACAATAATTATTGTATTAATTAAGTAACGTTATTGTAAGGGGTAGGTTTAGGGTGGAGGTAGGTGTTGTGTTTCTCAAATAAAGAGTTTCTCATGAAATACTGCCGACATTTTAATAACAACAAATATTACTACATCATTTCACAGCGTGTCCCTTTCCTCATTGTGCTCTTTATATCATTCATCACATACTGCCCTGCAGTAACAACAGAAACAACAACCACATATTAAATAGTAGCTATGCTCATGCAGGAAGGGTTTTTCCCTGAACTTCATCTCGAGCTTTGTTAGACGTCTAACAGTGGGGACGGGTTTTGACTGACGATGGCCAACTTGCAACACATGTGACCAGTAAACATGCCCCCTGTACATGGTATTCCCCCTTGCTAGCTATCAGAGGAAGTATATTCTATTTGAGTATGAAGCATTCTTCTAGTATATAGGCTTTTGCTTATTCTGTAGGCTACTCTGGGAGAAGTAAGCTATTCCTCCAAATCCAGGGAAGGGAGTTAATTTTTCGAATCACATCGAACATGCAAAACTCCAATACAACAAGTGAGTCAATAAACTATTGTGTATTTTATTAAAATCTTCATAAACTGTAAATTTGTGAAAAAGTAGAAAAATAAGTAGAGTGAAGTTTAAAGTATTTGTGTGCAAAATATAAAATGTTTATTGTATCTAAATATTTCTGTTGACTGTAACACGTGAACTGTTAATAAGAAAGTTACTGGGCTAAAAAAAAAAAAAAAAAAAAAAAAAACCAATAATGAACGGTTTGTTTTGTGTTATGTTATATTGATTAGCATCACATAATTTCTCCCGAAAAACATAAAAGTACGTGGACAGTAAACTGGGAGAAAACAAAACTTTATAGTTAGTTACCTACACAATGTAGGCTTTAGGAATAAAACGCCATAGAAATAAGTGTGCAAACTATAAGCTATTTTTTTCTTTTTTTTTTTTTTTTTTTTTGCTATTTCTTTTTTTTTTTTTCTATTTAAATGTCTGAAATCTAAAATGCACTTTATGTGAAAACACCGAACAGTTTGTGAGTGCGTTTGCTTCAAGAAAGAAGGAAGTTCACTTCACGGAAGAAAAGAGTTTTTTGCGGTTGAGGTTATCCGGTTTCGGTTTCACTGCTGAAAAGTTATAATAAGTAGTAATCAAAAGCTTATTTGCTAAAAAATAGTTATGTTTAGAAAATAGTCAATGTTAAAAAAAAAAAACCTTTTTTTTATTTAACTTTTGTTTTACCACTTCTGTTCTACAATTCTAAATTAAGTGGCAAAATAGTCTTTTCCACTTAAATCATTAGAAACACCATGAGTTTTCTCCATGCATAACAATGAAAAAAAATTAAAGAGGGGGTGTTATACAACAAACATTTATTGTTGGTTTTTTTCTATGGTATAATATGGTAGGGTATGGACTTTGAATCCCAGTAATTCAGTTTTTGGCCTCATCTTCTGTTAATGCAGACAAGGCCTATATCAGAAATGGTCTCACTTTATATTAAGTGGCCTTAACTACTATGTACTTACATTTAAATTAATCATTTTGGTACATGCACTTACACATGTTGTTTTTTACATTGTACTTATATTTTTAAAAATACCTGCATGAAATTACATATGTAATTAATTTCTGTAATACATTTATAACTACACTGTTGACCCATCCCTTACCTTAACCACCCTTAAACCAAAATCCACCTCAATATCAACAGAAGTGTTTTGCAATACAATATGAAACACAATAAGCACATTGTACTTAATTTTATTTAAGTAGATAAAATATAAAATGGGACCCAGAAACAATGAGATGTTTAGTGAGTCATTGGCTTGCAGAAAGTTTTCTGTGAGGGGGTCAGTGTTAGAGGATTGAATACACGGGTGTGCATCAGTGGTGGAGCCAGGATGTTTTCATAGGGGTGGCTGGAAACCAGTCTGGGGTGGCACAGAAACCTTTATTATTTCAATATTAAAATGTGTTTGCCTATAATGTACAGGAATGTTTTAGTGCCTAAAACACAACTGCGTACAATTGATTTTCTACTTAACTGTAATTGAGATATTTGTGAATTAGATCAAGTAATACTGAGAGTGAATTTGACAATATTTTATATTCCTCACCTCAAGGTAGTTTAATAAAGAGGCTCACTATAGCTTTATTGCTCATTCAGCTTCTCAAAACTCCCAAATGCTTGCTCTCCAAACATTGCATGCTCGTGGATGAGACATGCAGATAGTGAGAAAAATGTGAAAAAGGCAATGGGAGGTAGCAAAAATCTGACAGGGTAGCACAAATCGACAGAACACCCGGAAGTCAACAGTAGACATAAATGTCAGAATATAAAATGAGTTAATATTTTATGCATTTAAATGGTTTCATTTTTCTCATATTTTTTAGTATAAGAGCACAGTGCTCACACACTTTTTTGTGCATTAAATTACAAATAAAAATTCATGTCTGCTTGTGCCTTAATTGTGAACTCGAAATGCAGAATATATTTTAGTAGCTATGTTCCATGCATTTGAGAGACGTGCTTGTGTGCTGCGTATACATGCCACAGTTTGCAGCTTTAATCGCCTTTTTTGATAATTTCATGACTTAACTGACGACAGAGCTAGGAATGTATGATCATAGTTCTTTATGCGGGTTATTAGCATGAGTAACTGTACTAGCATGAGAGACTGTAATGTACAGGAACTGTAATGTACTTCTGTCCAGGTTCTGCAGTCACACGCGTGTGTCCATCAGTGTCCATCTGTCTGTCTGCTGTCTGGAAGATGATGACTTCTGTCTTTCCCTGTGCGGGTATGTCTTCCTGCTTTCTTTCTTTTTTTTCTTGAAGATTGTGGTACTAATTTATTAATCAATTTGTTTTCTGAATAAATATAATACACCGTGTTTAAGCTGTCATTTTTTATCTTCTCTTAAATGTACAGCCAATGGGTTCACAGAAATGGATTTTTCCTCTCTCTGTTGAGGAGACCAGACCAGATCCAGACCAGAGTTCAGTGCGTCCATTCACTCACTGAGGATGATGAGGATGATGAAGAGCAGCTTGATGAGTCAAGAGATAAAACAGTGGACTGGAAATTCACTTTTTTCTTGACTTTGTATGAATGCTTTCCATCTCTGATTGCAAAAAAAAAAATCATACTTTGTCAACATTTCTATTCCTTTAAAGGTTTGCTCTTTATGGGTTTCCTGAAATCATTCGCTTTTCATTCATTGAATCATTAAATCATTCAGTTTAATTATTAGATCTTTAAAATGTAAAATAAAAATAAAATAAATGAAAAATATTTAAATAAATTATTCTATTCGTTTTACCTGCATGTCATGTGACCAATAAGCTACATCAGAAAACTGTGAACCTCTGTGTTGTTAAATGATAGAAATATGAACTTAAAATCTCAGGGGGACTTAGATATTAGATATTATAGTGCAGTGGGGATTCACTGTGTACTAGATACACCTAAATATTATTTTTTTACATTTCAAGAGTTGTAGTAGGTGTTCAGTAAGAGATTTTTCCCATATCTCCCTTTATATGCATACATACATTACTCAATTACAATTTACTTTAATTTTGTCTGGGCAGTGATAAATAACAAAAATGGAATCCTTAAATTAAATAAGAACAATTTACACCAATTATTCTATGCAGAAGTTTACACCTCACTGCGTGGCTTTTAATGTAGTGCTGTATTCATAGATGGAGATTTTGGAAGTCAGTCAGTCTGGACACAAACCTCTAGTCCAGCAGATTCACACCACTTGGCAGTTTTTGGTAACATGTTTTTTGGGACCCTAATGGTGTCTGGTTTAATAATGTTTGATGTCACAGAGGTCAGATGTCTCATGGGGTTCGTTTGGTGGCCATCTAGAAATTATGTCATCGCGAGTGGTGAAAAATGCAGATTTTCATAACTCCTGAACCATACAATATACAAACACTAATGAACCCAGTTATTTATGGTGCCAATTAATCAAATGGAAATGTGATCAACATAGTACAACAAGACATTTTAGGCTCATAATGATGTAACTTTTGCTATTTTATTCTGCAATAGTTTCCTGCATTATCCAACTGAAACTAGCTTTTCTCTTCAATCGATTGCAACGGTTGTTAAATGAATGACAATCACTCCAGTGGTGACATAGATGACAATCTGATAACACTAGCTAATTGACAGCTAAAATCATCAAAACCCCATTTCACTGATCATCATCAATCTCAGCCTCAAATACTGTGCTGGAAAATCAAAACAAAGCTCTGTAAACACTTGCATTTATTCAACACTATAAGTGTGTCCCAAAGATCTACACACACTTGTGGTCTTCTTCATGCTAAACTTATACAGGAGATACGTCATGTAAGTAGACAAGGGCTCAAGTGCAAGGCTGTAAGTGCAAGTATGTGTATTTGGACAACGCCCAGTGTGGATTCAGTGTGTGTTAAGGGCGCTGCGCTTTGATATCATGTCCATGTACTCTCAGGAGGCCAAGACCACAAGTGTGTGTATTTAGACAGGCCCAGAATCTTTCAGATTCTTCATTTGTTCACTTGGGTTCTTCTCAATCATTCTTTTTAAACCTGTTTGAAATAATCACATCTGGTTTTAATTTACAAAAGTGACCTTCAAAGATAAAAAACAAGAGTTCCCACACATTTGACAAATTGATTTTCACTTTTCAAAATATAAGTGGTTATTGTTTAGAACTAATATTTTAGCAGAGACACTGCTAAAGAAAACTGTATTTTCTGAATATAAATTATGACTTTGAAGTTTTTATTTATTTTTATTTATGCTTTCCAAGCTATCATCAAGTGGAGGAGAAAACATTAGTGCAGGTCAATCAAAACTACTGAAACTGATCAGGATTTTTGATTTAGCTCTAATAATCAAATCTCATTTCATACTTCTTGCTCATAAATTGTAGACAAATCATGTGACATTTTCATTTAATTACTGCCCACTTGTATAACCTTCCAAAACACCCACTAAAAAATTGGTAGATGATACAGCAATAGTGGGGTTAATACTGGATAGTGATGAGACCAACTACAGGGCCTGGGTGGATCAATTTGCAGACTGGTGTAGGTCCAGCTATCTTCATTTAAATATAAAGAAAACAAAGGAAATAATAATAGATTACAGAATTGGGAGCCAGCCCCATCAGTGTTTGGTTATAAATGAAGAGGATGTTGCGATTGTAGCCGAGTACAAGTACTTAGGCACAATAATAGATAATAGTTGCAATGGAACAGTAATACTGACACCGTCTATAAAAAGGGGCTGCAGAGGCTGCATTTTTTTATGCGGAGACTAAGACAGTTTAGAGTGGATAGTGATATGATGTTACTTTTTTATCACTCATTTGTGGAGAGCACTCTACTTTTTTGTTGTGTTGCCTGGTATTTCTCTTTGTCAGTGACCAATAAAAACAGACTGAGCAAGATAGTTAACCTGGCTAGCAAGGTTGCGGGGAAAAAAAAAAAAAACTAGGCAGTATGGCTATTACCTGTGAAAGAAGGGTCTTGAAGAAAGGTCAAGCAATTAATAGAGATCTGTCACACCCCCTACACCAGGCATATGAGGTGTTGCCATCAGGGAGGAGGTTTAGGCTACCCTCTTTCAAAACTAATCGAGCCAGTAAGTCATTCATTCCAACTAGCATTACATTTATGAATAAGAACTTACCTGCAGGACAGCACTTTAAATAGCATCATGCGCTTTCTTTCCAGCTTGACTGTTACAGTATGCACAACTGCACTTTATTTATCCAGTTATGTGTAGTGGGGTTTGAGTCTTCTGTCCTGATGGTGGGTATGTCTTGGGGGGGTGTTTGGGTAAGAGGGAAATTTTGTTGTATATTTTGTTTGGAATTCTGTCTTGCCAACTGTCTTGTTGTCTTATGTATAAATGTATCAGACGTACTGTATGGGTGTAGCGTGAACCAGACAAATTAAAGATTCGATCGGGAGTCTGGTTGAAACATGAGCCGAATTCCACAGAAAGGCAGGATGTTGTAAATCAACTCCCAGCACCACAGTCTGATAACCGACTCTTTCACAGAACAGCTTTCAACATTAACACAATTAGAACAATTATTGACAATTTCAATTCGAAGAAGAGATTGTCTAATTTGGGGCAAGTAATCGAAGAGATGGACAGTCTGACACTCACATAAGCCATGACAGAGAAAACAAGATCGTTGGATTGACTTCCCCCCACCTAGCAAAACCAGACTGAAATTCCTAAGGAGACCTGTTAACCCCTCTGGTCTCCACAGGACATATCCTTACCTCCCCAGAATGGCACAGAGAATGCCTTCCAATGCATATATTCACCAAAATGAACTCAAAAAAGACTTCTAAATGGATATCAGTCCATTGCTTAACTCCATATCATTTATGTAACCGACACATTTGATTTTAATGTTTCTTATCACTTATTGTGTATGTCTTTTTAAATAACTCTTGAATAGCTTAAGGGATCATATTCATGTTTAGTATGTGTGTGTTCGAATATTCTTGCTTGAAACGTTTCTGACCATCAGTTATTTGTCAAATGTATCATATTCTTGTTATAGAATCATGTCCAAATTATACCCTGCAAGAGCGGGAAAATTCGGACCGACGAGCTTGATAAGATAACATATGATTTATGAATGGGTGGGACAGACAATGCAAACACCCTGAGAAAAGACGGTATCTAATTGGTCAAGACAACATTTGAGGTGTGGCCAAAAGGCCAGTTTAAATACTCAGGACACCATCAAATTTAGTTTTTTTAGCTTTTAGCTTTTGTCAAGCTTTTGCTATCAGACATGCCGGCTTTTAGCTTTTGCTTGTAGTTTAAGCTTTAGCTTTGCTTTGTAGTTTAGCTTTTAGTCATGCTTTGTCATCACTTTTAGCGTTCTTCGAGCGCCGTTCCAGCGTGCTTCGGCCTGCACGCCTGCTGCTACTTAGCCACGATGAGAAGAAACACCACCTAGTTCTCGTCAAACTTTACTTCTTTTTCTTTTCCGTTTGAGAGTTTCGTGTTCTGAGTTTAAGTTTTGTAACGCCGTGTCTCCGAGTTCTGACCTCGCGTGCCCGTTCAACTTCAACCAGCCCACAACTCTGCATCTTTCAGCCAACGCCCACCACGGGCTTCCCAAGACGTCACTTCAACGACTACTGAACTTCCAGCCAATCAGCAACTTCGGGAAACCCCCTTTTCAGCGACAACAAAGGGAACCCCGTTAAACAGGCAACGCAAGTAACCTCCAGACTCACGTCTGTACTGGTGTTATCTAATATAATTTTAAACCTCATTGAGGAACTCAGTGAGAGGGTTATTAAGTGATTAAATGGTTGTTCATGTCTATGCAATTTCACGGTATTGCTGTAAACTTGGGATTTCACATTTTCATTCTCTTAAACTCACTCTTTCCTAACTTTCTATCTTCCTGCAACTTGTGTGAATGTGTGAGTGCGTGTGCTTATGTGTTAGATTAGTTTATATGTCTTAGATTTATCTAATAAAGCCTTATTTATATTGAAAAGAGAAGTATCTTGTGTTTTGTGCTCACAAGTTAATGTCTTAAACTGCCGATCTTGTTACTGTGCTAATTAATAGTGTTTTCACTATACTTTGGATATTAATATCCAGCGCAGATTTGATGTTATAACGGCTCGTTCAGTGAATCGCTGGCCGTTTCAGTGATCCAGCCGTGAAAACAGTGATTCTGTTTCAAATTCCCTTTAAAATCTAAATGATTCCCTTTGAGCTAAAATGACCTGTTTTCCCTTACTGCATTTTGAGGCTGTGAATTGCTGGTTTGATTATTGCATTGTTGCATTTTGAGGCTGTGAATTTATATATATATTCTGTCTTTATCTTATGTGGATGTTAAATTTCTCCAAGTTATTCCAATCCTTTGACTTCATTCACTAAGATCAATTCTAACTCTTTCTGCAGGTTCTATATTACATCACTAGATGGAGAGTTGAGAGACACCGACACAGAGTGCTGTTGAGAGACACCTGAGCTCTGCCTGTAAACCATATACATACATATATTGTGTGGAGAGATTTTAACTGTTCAAGTTTCTCATGGTTTTGTGTCACCAGTACTGTTCAGTATTGTTGAGTATTGGATGGGGGCATGCTGGGAAGTATTCTCAATGTGATTTTAGAAATGTCTAGAGTATTAGAATACTCTGCTTAATTAAGAAATAAACATTTAAACTAACATATAGCTAGCCACACCCACACACTCTAGAAGAAAATGCTCTATATAGAACCATAATGGCTTTTATCAGGAACTTCATATTTGGAACCCATAAATAGTTCCATACAGAACCCTTTTTAAGGGTTGAATAAAAAAAAAAAAAACCTTTTAGAATTCTTTGTAGCCAGGAAAAAAGGTTCTATAAAGAGCATTTTAGAGGTTCCCATCATGGAATCATTTATGGATTTAAATTCTGTTTTAAATTAATTACATTTTATGACTTAAACAGCCTCATATACTTGATCACTATTAAAAACTGAAATAAATAAAACCATAAAAAGCATAAACATAACACATCAAAATGTTGGTCTCATCATTTAAGACACTTTTTATTAGAATTTACAACATAAATGATTAACATAAATCCATGTTTTTTTTATTTATTTATAACTTTATTTATTCTTTTTGTTAAATTATAAAAATTTAATTTTATAAATATTGTTTATATCAAACTCCCTCCCCCAAGTATTTCCATACATGCTTTCATAACAAAATTTATGGTATAATTGTGAATAAAAACAGAATGCAATGTGGAAGTTTCACATTTCAATATTTTTATTCAGAATAAAACATAGATGACATATCAAATGTTTAAACTGAGAAAATGTATCATTTTTAATGGAAAAATAAGTTGATTCTAAATTTCATGGCATCAACACATCTCAAAAAAGTTGGGACAAGGCCATGTTTACCGCTGTGTGGCATCCCCTCTTCTTTTTATAACAGTCTGCAAACGTCTGGGGACTGAGGAGACAAGTTGCTCAAGTTTAGGAATAGGAATGTTGTCCCCTTCTTGTCTAATACACGCTTCTAGTTGCTCAACTGTCTTAGGTCTTCTTTGTCACATCTTCCTCTTTATGATGCGCCAAAATGTTTTCTACGAGTGAAGATCTGGACTGCAGGCTGGCCATTTCAGTACCCGGATCCTTCTTCTACGCAGCCATGATGTTGTAATTGATGCAGTATGTGGTCTTGGCATTGTCATGTTGGAAAATTCAAGGTCTTCCCTGAAAGAGACGACGTCTGGATGGGAGCATATGTTGTTCTAGAACTGGGATATACCTTTCAGCATTGATGGTGCCTTTCCAGATGTGTAAGCTGCCCATGCCACACGCACTCATGCAAACCCATACCATCAAGATGCAGGCTTCTGAACGGAGCGCTGATAACAACTTGAGTTGTTTCTTGTCCTCTTTAGTCCGGATGACATGGCGTCTCCAGTTTTCCATAAAGCACTTCAAATTTTGATTCGTCTGACCACAGAAACAGTTTTCCACAGTCCATTTTAAATGAGCCTTGGCCCAGAGAAAACGCCTGCGCTTCTGGATCATTTTTAGATATGGCTTCTTTTTTGACCTATAGAGTTTTAGCCGGCAATGGTGAATGGCACGGTGGATTTGTCCCTTCACAGACAATGTTTTCTGGAAGTATTCCTGAGCCCATGTTGTGATTTCCATTACAGTAGCATTCCTGTATGTGATGCAGTGACGTCTAAGGGCCGAAGATCACGGGCATCCAGTATGGGTTCCCGGCCTTGACCCTTACTCACAGAGATTGTTCCAGATTCTCTGAATCTTTGGATGATATTATGCACTGTAGATGATGATAACTTCAATTCTTTGCAATTTTTTCTCTGAGAAACTCTTTCTCCACTATTTTTCGCTGCAGCATTGGGGAATTGGTGAACCTCTGCCCCATCTTGACTTCTGAGAGACTGCCACTCTGAAAGGCTCTTTTTTTATACCCAATCATGTTGCCAGTTGACCTTATAAGTTGCAAATTGGTCCTCCCAGTGTTCCTTATATGTACATTTAACTTTTTCCGCCTCTTATTGCTACCTGTCCAACTTTTTTTGGAATGGGTAGCTCTCATGAATCCCCAAAATGAGCCAATATTTGGCATGACATTTCAAATATCTCACTTTCAACATTCGATAAGTTATTTTTTTTAATATAGATTCCGAACAGACAAGCATGTGAGGCACTAGTGGACTGGGTCTAACAAAAGAATATAACGAAACAGAATTGTAGGCCTAAGTGTTATTTAAGTTTTGTTTAATTAAATTAAAAGTATTTTTGTGTGCTTATTAGTAACATTATTGAATGATAAACTTACTTAACTATGAGTTTTCTTTCCTGTAATACAAACTAAATTTTGAAGAATTTTTTGCACAGTTCTTTTCCATACAGCAACAATTTAATATCACTAAAGTTTAACTGTACCAGATCATAAAATCAGTCTATATAATGGTGTCAGAAGACTGCGGACTGTCTTTGGTTCGATTGTATTTATCCTTTTTGGTTCTTGACACCATCTGCTCACTATCTCCTGTCATTTTATAAGATGGAGCTTCAGTTGTGGAACAGAGTGTAAAAATTCTTATGTTTATGAAACACTGGGCCACACACAGGCATATATTCTTGTAATTAAAATTACAATCTTGTAATTATTCTTATTGCTGACCCTGTAAGTAAACGGAGTCGATTCCAGGAGTCAATTACATCAACTTCTACAGCAGGAGTAGGGAATGAGAGTTAACGCTAATATGATGCCCTATGCCCAAATTTTTTGCCACTCTCAGTGTTTTCTCGGTCTGCTGTCAATCCCTCGATCCACTGTGCAGACGTGAAGCTCAACTCAATGAACTTAAATTGCCCTCTGCTCCGCTCGCTCGATCCGCACCAGTGGATCAACAGAGAATGTTGTTTCTCTGATTGCTTTATTTACACCTTAATAAGTCAACTAAATTCAGTTTAATTTGTTTATTTTCATTACCAGCAGTGTAACATGAGTTTAATCTCTGTTAAATGGTTTGTTTGTTCTGCAGGTGTGTTTGGTGCTGATGAAGATGAAGTGAAGCCAGTGTCAGTGATGGAGGGAGATTCTGTCACTCTGAATCCTGATCTCACTGAAATACAGGAATTTATTCTGATACTATGGAGGTTTGGAGATCCAGTCATTGCTCAAATCAACGGAAAAGTGACCTCCTATCCCAGACACACTGAGATGTTCACAGGCAGACTGCAGCTGGATCAAACTGGATTTCTCACAATCAACAACATGAGAATTAAACACTCTGGACTTTATAAAATGGAGGTCATCAAAAAAACTGGGACTTCAAATATGAAATTCACAGTTACTGTTTATGGTGAGGATATATTTATTTTTAAATATCTTTCAGTTAGGGCTGTGAATCTTTGAGTAGGTAGCGATTCGATTCATGATTCACAGGTTTTCGATTTGATTCAAGAACGATTTTTGCAAATTTAGAACAATTAAATTTGATTCAATTCACAATTAAATTTGATTCGATTCGATTATAACAGTTCGATTCTGCACTCTTTAAGTGCATTCACAGGATTATTTAAATGCTTCCCCTAAATTCTTTAAATGCTTAGTCAGGGGGCAAATTACACAGCACCCTCTATGGTTAGAGAAGGCATTGGGTTAGAAAAAAGAAAAAAAAATTTTTTGTATTTTTTTATGTTATTTTTTTGTTGGTATTGGGTTGGAAGGACAGGTAAGGACCCAAGAGCGGATAAGGCTGAAAATGGTAGCTTTATTAACAGAAGGATGGCAAAGGCCTAATGTCCAGAAAAACAAAAACCCAGCTCTGGAAAAAATGGCTCAGTCTTAACTTCCAACTGCACCGCGTGCAGGTAATGCGCTCAGCATCCGTAAGTGCCAGGAGAGGGCAACAAATCCGAAACGGGTGTGAGGAGGGTAGTGGAGGAGAGTAGTCGAGCAGACGGGGTCATATGAGACTGAGAACGGTGGGCAGCAAAAGGGTCAAAAACAGGCCAGGTCGAGAATCAGAAGAACAGTCCGAAAACCTCTGAGGGCAAGGCACACGTTACACCAACTGGGCAGACAAATCATCGATCGCTCAGACCAGAAAAGAGGACTAGGACGGAACTGAAGCCAAAATCACATAACACGCTGACAAAGAGTAGTGAAATCAAGCAGAATAAATAGGATGATTAACGAGAAAGAGGGAACAGCCGCAGCCCAGATTGCTGAGCGAGATCAACTGGCGCTAGATTGAAGGGAAGAAAAAAATGAAAAAATTGATTAAAATCAAAGAGAGAGAAAAAAATGGAAACAAAACGAATAAAAGGGTAGAAAAATGAGCAGAAACGAAAAAATAAACAAAAAGTAAAAAAAGAGAAGAAAAAAAAGGACAGATCATACCCGAGTCCTGCCAGGACCCCCTCCCCCAGGAGCGCCTCCTGGCACACCAGAGGAAGAAGGACCACGTTGGTGAAACTCGTTGATGAGCGAACGGTCCAGGACGTCACGAGCTGGGACCCAAAATCTCTCCTCCGGACCGTACCCCTCCCAGTCCACTAGGTACTGATGTCCCCACCCATGACGTCTGGAGTCTAAGATTCTCCTAACCCTATACCCAGGAGAACCGTCAACCATAAACCAGGGGGGTGGGGAATGACAGGGGAAGACACAGTAGGGGAATGGGGAGAACACAAGACAGGTTTAATCTTGGACACATGAAAGACAGGGGGGAGCATGACGAAGAGAATTGGGCAACCGAAGACGGACCATCACCGGGTTGATGACCTTGGAAATATGGTATGGGTGCAACGAACTTATGTGGAGAGCATACGCGTTGTCCGCAAACATAATGAGGCATCAACCTCTAGGTGGTGCGACAGCGCTGAACAAAAGCCTGAACTGAGGGGACAGCTGCCTCAGTGCCCTGGGAAGAAAACAGAGGGAGCTGATAACCTAGACTACACATGAATGGGGACATACCTGTAGACGACACCGGTAACGAGTTGTGAGCATATTCTGCCCCCGTCAGATGATGACTCCAGGAGGAGGGGTTATGGGATGCCAGGCAGCGAATCATCTGTTGGTCTGTGGATGAAAGCCTGACGACAGACTCGCAAAAATGCGAAACGAACTGGGGCCCCCTGTCAGAAACCATGTCCTCCGGAAGGCCGTGAATCCGGTAGACGTGATCAATGACCACCCGGGCTGTTTCTTTAGCCGAGGGGAGTTAAGGAAGGGGAACGAAGTGGACCGCTTTGGAAAAGCGATCCTCTACGGTGAGAATCACCATTTGCCACTGGATGGAGGGAGTCCAACCACGAAATCCAGGGCAATATGGGACCAGGGACGGGACGGGATGGGAAGCGGCATTAACAGACCAGTGGGAGGAGAATTAGAAGATTTATTTTGAGCACAGACAGAACACGCGTCCACGAACCGGCATACGTCCTCCACCATGGCAGGCCACCAAAACTGCTGGTGAATGGCAGCCAGCGACCTCCTCACTCCTGGGTGGCACATGATTTTGGAGGAGTGACCCCACTGGAGAAAGGCGGAGCGAACTGAGTCGGGCACGAAGAGCAGACCCGTGGGAAACCCCACGTGCACCCCGACTCCCTCCTGCACTCGTCTGACGAGCTTCTCGATTCCCCAGGTAAGCGCCCCCAGCATGCATCCCTGAGGTATTATAGTGTCGGGGGGCAGATCGCCTGGAGAAGAGAAAAGACATGACAACGCGTCGGGTTTAATGTTTTTTGGACCCGGGTTGGTAGAGAGGGGTGAAGTCGAAGCGCCCAAAGAAGAGCGCCCACTGAGCCTGTCTGGCATTAAGCCGGCGTGCAGACCGGATGTACTCCAGGTTTTTGTGGTCAGTCCACACCAGAAATGGAACGGCTGCTCCCTCCAGCCAGTGACGCCACTCCCCCAAAGCCATTTGAACCGCCAACAACTTGCGATCACCAAGGTCGTAGTTTTCGTTTTGCGGAAGACAAACGGTGTGAAAAAAGCACATGGATGCAGTTTATTATCTAAGGAGAATACCTGGGAGAGCACGGCACCGACACCGTGACGCATCCCGAACTGTCGGAAAGGATCTGGAGTCACCAGGATGGGGGCTGAGGTGAATCTACATTTTAATTCATTGAACGCCGTCTGAGCATCTGCTGACCAACAGAAATTGACTTTGGTGGAGGTTAGCACGGACAGAGGGGCCGCCACCTGCCCGAAGTTCCTGATGAATCGCCAATAAAAATTGGCAAAACCCAGGAACCATTGTAACGCCTTACGGGAATCAGGTGCCGGCCATTCGGAGACGGCCCTCACCTTCACAGGGTCCATGCGAATCCCCCCCCACCGAGATGATGTGTCCCAAGAATGAAACTGACTGAACGTGGAACTCGCACTTCTCCGCCTTAACGAACAGCTGATTCTCTAACAGCCGCTGAAGCACTTGTCAGATGTGCTGGACATGATCCTGAAAAGAAGAAGAGAAAATTAAGATGTCATCCAAATAAACGAAAATGAATCTGTCGATCATGTCCCTCAGCACGTCGTTGACAAGTGCTTGAAAGACAGCTGGGGCGTTGGATAAGCCGAAGGGAAGAACCCGATATTCAAAGTGCCCACGAGGCGTGTTAAATGCGGTCTTCCATTTGACCCTCTCCCTGATCCGCACCAGATGGTAAGCATTGCGAAGATCCAATTTCGTGAAAAACTCGGCCCCCTGCAAGAGATCGAAGGCTGACAACATCAACGGCAGAGGATATCCGGTTCTTAACTGTGATGTCATTCAACGCTTGATAATCTATGCAGGGGCGCAGAGAGCTATCCTTCTTTTACACGAAAAAGGACCCCGCTCCAGCGAGAGAGCCGGAAGGGATGAATAATACCGGCTGCCAGAGAATCACTTAAATACTTCTCCATCGCTTTGCGCTCGGGCGCGGAGAGAGAGTACAGCCGTCCGCGAGGCGGAGAAGCACCAGGGAGGAGATCGATGGCACAATCACACGGTTGGTGGGGGGGAAGAGATACAGCCCGGGACCTGCTGAAGACCGCCAGATCATGGTAACAAGCAGGAACTCAAGGAACTCGAGAAAGATCTGCCTTCTCCTCCTGTAGGGAAACAGAGACCGGGGAGGGAGCAGACAGAAGGCAATGTGTGTGGCAATATTGACTCCATTACAAAACTAAATTGTCTGCCCAGTTAATGTTCGGCCCATGACGAACGAGCCAGGGATGACCCAAAACTAAAGGGGCAGATGGAGACTTACAGACTAGGAACTTGAGGTCCTCCTGGTGGTTCCCGGAGGTAAGAACACTCACCGAATCAGTGATACAAGAAATCTGCATGAGTGGCTGGCCGTCGAGTCCATGAGTGACTATAGGTGACTGCAGGGGTTGGATGGGTATCTCCAGAGCGTGCGCCCAATCCTCATCAATGAAGTTGCCCTCTGCTCCTGAGTCAACGAGTGCTGAAGCCTTAAACAAAGAGTGTTTAATGAACAGAGACACAGATAGATAAGTGACCTGTGAGAGGGGGAAATGGCAGTACCACTCAAATTAACTCTCTGAGGTTAACGAATAGCCTTTGCAGGACAGGAGTGAGCTTGATGTCCTTGAGCTGGCCCAATACAGGCAAAGGCCCTCCAACAGGTGGCGCTGTTTCTCCTTGGGCTTGAGGCGCAAGCGATCCACCTGCATTGGCTCACACTCCTCGGCACTCTGGGATGGAGGGGCAGATGTGACTGGCTCGGGGTCTGCTTGCGGGCGTATAGTTCATCTTTGATGGAGTCATTAAGACCCTCTAAAAAATGAGCGATAAGGGCCTCAGTGTTCCATCCTCAAGTAGCGGCCAGGGTGCGGAACTGCACTGAGTAATCAGCCACCGAATGTCTGCCCTGTTGAAGACGCGATAAAAATCGGGAAGCCTCCTTGCCAAAAACAGACTGATCAAAAGTTTTAATCATCTCCGCCTTAAAAGAACTAAAATCAGAACAGCACCTGGCCTGTGATTCCCATACAGCAGTACCCCAATCACGTGCTCTACCTGTGAGCAAGGAGATGACGTAGGCCACCTTGGAGACTTCTGACGCGTAGGTTCTAGCTTGTAGAGAAAACACCACCTCGCACTAAATAAGGAATGATTTACAACTAGTAGGCTCACCAGCATACGTGGGGGGGGGGGGGATCACTCTCGGCTCAGAGGAGAAAGTGGAGGGGAGAGGCCCGGGAGGTGGTAAAGCGAAATTCTCCCAAGTGAGACGATCGAGTCGACCCACCAAATCAGCGATTTGAGCCAACAAGGCATCTACAGAGTGACTGGGGGTGGAAGACAGTTCCATCTCGTGACGGCCCAACATCGCTCTCTGATGCTCCAAAGCAGACTGCCAAGTTGAGCCTTCCGCTGGGTCCATTCTTGGTCAGTGTGTGGTGTCAGGACAGGTAAGGACCCCAAGAGCGGATAAGGCTGAAAATGGTAACTTTTATTACAGAAGGAAGGCGAAAGCCTAATGTCCAGAGAAAAAACAAAAACCAGCTCGGGAAAAAATGGCTCAGTCTTAACTTCCAACTGCACCACGTGCAGGTAATGCGCTCAGCTTCTGTAAGCGCCAGGAGAGGAGAAGGCAACGAATCCGAAACGGGAGGCAGGAGAGTAGTCAAGCAGATGGGGGGGGGGGGGGGTTCAAGCGGGGATGAGAACGGCCGGCAGCAACAGTGTCAAAAACAGGCCAGGTCGAGAATCAGAAGAACAGCCCGAAAACCTCTGAGGGCAAAGCACACGTTACACCAACTGGGCAGACAAATCATCAAATGCTCAGACCAGAAAAGAGGACCAGGACGGAACCGAAGCCAAAACGCCAGACATCACAGAACACACTGACAAAGAGTAGTGAGATCAAGCAGAATAAATAGGGTGGGTAACGAGAACGAGGGAACACAGGTGCGTCAGACAAGCCGCAGCGAGCGATTGCTGAGCGAGATCATACAAAATGATTTATACAAAATGAATAAAAGGGTAGAAAAATGAGCAGAAACGAAAAAATAAACAAAAAGTAAAAAAAGAGAAGAAAAAAAGGACAGATCATCCCCGAGTCATGGCATACGTAAAAATGCATGTAAGCCAAGATTTAAAACCAAAGAGCTTTAAAAGTATTATGTATAAGCTAACATTTTGTCACACCAGGGGCATAGCCATAATTTCAGAAGTGACAGAAATGTCAAATAAAATCATTTTATGTATGTAGCCTATGTATTATCATAATTGTTGAGCAATATTATAATTTTGTAGACTCGAGGAGCAATATTATTCTCTTTTTTTATTATTTTTTATTAGCTGTAAGAAATCAAAAACACTGCTCGACAATAATCAATCATTTGTAATCGATGATTGTTTTCCTAATGACAATTTTATGATTGTTTTATATACTACTTTTAATTAGCTATTATTATATAGAAATATACTTTATAGTTTATGTACTGTAATAAATGGTGTCAGTTAGCACTGCATCATTCATAAATGTGTTATTTATTTATTTGTGTTGAGTTTTTTTTTTCTTAACTTTTTATCAGTTCATTCTTATTTTTTTGATTTTAGTTGAAGTTTGGGACTTGTATGTGTGTGAGATCGATTTTATTTCTGTGTGAAAACTTCTTTATCTCCTATCTCATTTTCACAGAATAAAATGCTAAGGTAGCTATTTAACTTTCCTCTCCATGATTATTCTGAGAGAAAACGCGCCAGATGTCTTTTCTAAAGCAACAAACGCTACTTTCATGCATCTGATTATCACCTGCGCTCTTATTTCAAGGTCGTTGTGTTAATGATGTGGTTATTTTAACAGTTTCCTTCATACATTCAGTTCATAAGCATTGATAAACACATTTCATTCAACGGAACAGTGCGTATGATTTAGACACTTACATTTCTGCTCCGTCCATGCAATAAATACGCAGCTTTCGACTGCCCAGGTAACGCCGCCAGTAAGATGCAGAGAGCCATTGAAAAACTACAGAAAAGTAAAACTAATTACTTTAGTATTACTGGCCACGAGTCCTAAGGAGAGATCACACATCAGCTGCGTCAGAGACGAACGGAGCGCGAGCGCAATCCTGTGACAGTCTCGAGCGGTAATATTGGAGCGTGTGAAGGAGAGATGTGAGACACAAACACTGTTCAAGTTCTCCATTAATTTGTACTTGTAGTAATTTAATGTGTATGTACAGGTCCTTCTCAGAAAATTAGCATATTGTGAAAAAAGTTCATTATTTTCCATAATGTAATGATAAAAATTAAAACTTTCATATATTTTAGATTCATTGCACACCAACTGAAATATTTCAGGTATTTTATTGTTTTAATACTGATGATTTTGGCATACAGCTCATGAAAACCCAAAATTCCTATCTCAAAAAATTAGCATTTCATGAAAAGGTTCTCTAAACGAGCTATTAACCTAATCATCTGAATCAACTAATTAAGCTCTAAACACCTGCAAAAGATTCCTGAGGCTTTTAAAAACTCCCAGCCTGGTTCATTACTCAAAACCGCAATCATGGGTAAGACTGCCGACCTGACTGCTGTCCAGAAGGCCATCATTGACACCCTCAAGCGAGAGGGTAAGACACAGAAAGAAATTTCTGAACAAATAGGCTGTTCCCAGAGTGCTGTATCAAGGCAACTCAGTGGGAAGTCTGTGGGAAGGAAAAAGTGTGGCAAAAAAACGCTGCACAACGAGAAGAGGTGACCGGACCCTGAGGAAGATTGTGGAGAAGGACCGATTTCCAGACCTTGGGGGACCTGCGGAAGCAGTGGGACTGAGTCTGGAGTAGAAACATCCAGAGCCACCGTGCACAGGCGTGTGCTTTTGAACCAGAAACAGCGGCAGAAGCGCCTGACCTGGGCTACAGAGAAGCAGCACTGGACTGTTGCTCAGTGGTCCAAAGTACGTTTTTTTTTTTTCGGATGAAAGCAAATTTTGCATGTCATTCGGAAATCAAGGTGCCAGAGTCTGGAGGAAGACTGGGGAGAAGGAAATGCCAAAATGCCTGAAGTCCAGTGTCAAGTACCCACAGTCAGTGATGGTCTGGGGTGCCATGTCAGCTGCTGGTGTTGGTCCACTGTGTTTTATCAAGGGCAGGGTCAATGCAGCTAGCTATCAGGATATTTTGGAGCACTTTCATGCTTCCATCTGCTGAAAAGCTTTATGGAGATAAAGATTTCGTTTTTCAGCACGACCTGGCACCTGCTCACAGTGCCAAAACCACTGGTAAATGGTTTACTGACCATGGTATTACTGTGCTCAATTGGCCTGCCAACTCTCCTGACCTGAACCCCATAGAGAATCTGTGGGATATTGTTAAGAGAAAGTTGAGAGACGCAAGACCCAAAACTCTGGATGAGCTTAAGGCCGCTATCGAAGCATCCTGGGCCTCCATAACGCCTCAGCAGTGCCACAGGCTGATTGCCTCCATGCCACGCCGCATTGAAGCAGTCATTTCTGCAAAAGGATTCCCGACCAAGTATTGAGTGCATAACTGAACATAATTATTTGAAGGTTGACTTTTTTTGTATTAAAAACACTTTTCTTTTATTGGTCGGATAAAATATGCTAATTTTTTGAGATAGGAATTTTGGGTTTTCATGAGCTGTATGCCAAAATCATCAGTATTAAAACAATAAAAGACCTGAAATATTTCAGTTGGTGTGCAATGAATCTAAAATATATGAAAGTTAAATTTTTATCATTACATTACGGAAAATAATGAACTTTTTCACGATATGCTAATTTTTTGAGAAGGACCTGTAATTTGCTATAGAAATCGCGATTCATTCAATTCTTAGCGTTTTTTAAATCGATTACTCTCTCCGAGATCAGCGATTCACGATTCAAAAAATCATGTTTTTGAGATCAATGCATATGAATCGTCAGGGTTTGTAAATCGCAATGCATCGAGAAAACAAGTGAATCGTTACAACCCCTACTTTTTTTTTGCTTTTTAAGTTTCAATTGCAAAATTAGAAGTTTATTTATCAAGTCAAGTCGATTTTTTATTGTCATTCCGCTACATGTGTGGACATACAGTGGAATGAAATGTCACGCCTCACAGGACCCCGGTACTACATAAATACAGACATACAACAATGAAGTAAAATAAACCTATACACAACTAGCCTACTGACAGATTTTGACTATAAATATACTCTATAGAAAAATGTTTACCTATACATAAACTAAAAAAAATGCGAACTATACAAACTATACGAATGCTTCATATAAATACTGTACATGTGCAAAGAGAAACATCGTAAGTCAAGCAGTTGGCTGGGGAACAGTGCAAGGTGATCTGTAATGCATGAGCATGCAAACATACACATATGTGCTGTGGTGATGTGACAATAAAGTGACTTGACTTGACTTGACTTGAGTGTGTAGTGCACATAGAGGAGAGTGTGTTACCTACAGGTGGTTTGTACAGGCCCACTCACCTGTGTGTAGCACTCTTCGAATTGCACAAAAGAAGTTTCAGACAGTTTTTTCCTGTGATGTGGTAAGTTTGGAGGGTGTTTGGGGGTGGAGCAGGTGAGATGGTCCATGTTTCAGTAGGTGGGGGGTTTGTGTGGGGTTTTAGAGGAGCGCGGGGTGATTAGAGTTCAGGGCTCTCACAGCTGTTGAGCAGTCTGGCGGAGCGGGCTCTGATGCTCCAGTGCATCCGTCTTCCTGATGGTAGGAGCTGGAAGAGACTGTGGGAGGGATGGGTGAGGTCCTTCACGATACTGTTGGCTCTGCTGGTGCATCATGTAAGGAAAATGTCCAGGGTAGAAGGGAGAGGGGCACAGATGATCTTTGCAGCTGTGTTCTCTGTCCGCTGGATGGTCTTGCAGTCTGTTGCACAACGGTTCCCATATCAGACAGTGATGCAGCTGATCAGCACGCTCTCAATGGTGCCCCTATAAAATTTGGTGAGGATGGGTGGAGGGAGACTTGCTCTTTTCAGCCGGCGGAGAAAGTGTAGGCGCTGGTGTGCCTTCTTGGAGAGTAACATGGTGTTGGGATTCCAGGTTAGATCCTCTGTAGCCGTATTTCCACTGTCGGGGCCCATTATGATCACCATACAAGGCAGATATATTTATAAAAAATGCAAAAGGCTATGCATGCTAACTTTTCCAGGGTAAAACAGGTTCTCAAAGCACTTCATCATGGCTGGAGTCAGTGCAATGGGATGGTAGTCATTTAGACAGGACACAGGTGATTTCTTTGGTACTGGTATGATTGTTGTGGATTTGAGACATGTAGGGACGACTGCCTGGCTAAGCGAGGTGTTGAAGATATCTGTTAGGATATCTGTCAGCTGTGCAGCACAGTCTCTCAGTACACGGCCAGGTATGTTGCCAGGACCCGCAGCCTTGCGTGGGTTTAATCCTAGGGTCTTCCTTACAGGGGCGGACTTACCCATTAGGCAAAGGTAGACGACTGCCTTGTGCCCCCAAAAGCCAAGGGCCCCCTAATGCTTTTCATATAGGAGATGCGCATTAAGCCCGGACACGCGAACGGTTGCTGTTAACGGTGTTTATGCACGACAATCGTCTGCGCGTCCGAGTTGAACGTGCTTCTTGTGTATCCAGCTTGTAGCAAAATAAAATTTTATGCATCTAAAGCTGACTGCCGCACGAGCGCGAGCGAGGTCCCTCTTTCCCAGCGCGCGCACACTTCTCTCTCTGCGTTCAGCGCGCGGCTGAAAGGAGCTGCGCTTTCAGTTAAAACACTGATATGTTGCTTCTCTAATTTTACATATAAGTATAGCTGAAATCACAGCACAGTTATTGTCTTCAAGCTATTCTGTAGCCTATTTGATTTTTATCAGACGACGGGCGCGATTATATATTTTTGTGCAGATTAACTTCTCGGAAGGGAGAGCTGGGTAGTCTTAATGGGTCGAGTTTCAGTTACTATTTCATATTCATCCCGTTGTCTGACAACAAACAGTCAAATGTATCAGTGAAAACAGTTTTGAGAATTTAGCTGCATCAAAATACAGTTTGTGGCACAGAGAGGCAAACAAATGTAATAATAAATAATAAATGTACATTTTGCATGTTCAGAAGTGAGCTGCCCTGTCATGCGAAAATGCAAACAGGTTTGTGTAAAGTGCTCAGTGCAAAGAAAGAGAAGTAATAGGAAGCTAGTATTTCTGTTTTTTTTTTTTTTTCATGTGTCTAATAGAAATGAACAAGTTCTTTGAAAAACATCTATGACCTATGAAACATGTCTACTCTTCATGCTCTGTTAACTGGTTTCACTAATAATAAACATTTATTGCATAAATTAATTTTTTGCATTACAAAAATGCCTTAAAAGAAAGTGTTTACAGGTGTGCATATTGACACAGAACAATGAGTTTTAAGATATGTCAGAGCAAGATATTTTCAGTTGAGACAGCTCAAACATGCATTTTAGTCTGGGACTAGCTTAACTGATTCATTGGTAATGCTGTTTCAGGGCAATACTTGAAAAATAACCACTAGGTAGAGACAGGTGTGTCGAATTGTTTTGAAGTCTTGGCACATTTGTTGCGAGTGGTTTCATGAAGCCTCACTCTGCCCACCACTACTTTTAGCTTAGTTTAGCATAGATCATTGAATCTGATTTGACCGTTAGCATCTCGCTCAAAAAATGACCACAGAGATTCAGTATTTTTCCTATTTAAAATTTTACTCTTCTGTAGTTACATTGTGTACTAAGACCAAGAGAAAATGAAAAGTTTTTCTAGGCTAATATTGCTTTGAACTATACTCTCATTCCGGCTTAGCCTAATAATGAAGGAACTTTACTGCTATATCATGGGTGCAGCAGGCGCAATAATATCATTTCTCATGACGCATTATTTTCTGCCACCAGATAGGCTCCGCCCACAAAAAAAAACAAAACAAACAAAAAAAAAACACTAAAAAAAAAACAAACAAATATAGGAAGCATTTTCAATAAAACATCAACACTGACTAAACCTCTGTTAACCTAGATGACAAGCTCTTGTTATATGCAAAGAACATTTGAAAATGACATCTAATCAATATAATCTGTGTAAACCTAACTATTTTGTACCGTATCCATGTAATTCTCTATCAGTAAAGGGTTTCCTGCAACCAAGATGTGCGCGCATCATGGATATTTACAAACCTATAATTGGTCTATAAAATAAAAATAAAAATAAAATGTAAATTGTAAAATAATAATAATAATAAAATAATATTGTAATTGAAACGCAACTATTATTATTATTATTATTATTATTATTATTATTATTATTACAACTAACAGAACTAAAAAAAACATTTTATTTTATGGTGTGTTTTTTTTTCTCTCAACTATATCTGGTCATATTCAGTCTACTCTGTAGATTTGATAGAACATACAGTATGCAGCAACATATTTCACCCAAATAGTTATTTTTATTAATTATTTATATCGTAACGTTCACATACAAGTATATTTAGGCACATTGTTTATGTGTTGCATTTAAAGACAGCTGTTAGGAAGCAAAAGCTGTATCAGTGTTTTTTCCGCTAGAGGACAGAAATGATCAGACATTAAGATAATTGAATATTTATTCATTAAGCAGATGCTTTAGTGAAAATTAATAAAACAACACATTCATACATCAGCATGAATACAAAGGCACTATAAATTCGGGTTGAATATACAATCTGACATCCAGACCTGATTAATTTAATTATTTAAATTAAACTGGATAACACATGTAATGTATTATGTAAAAAACTAAATAATATAATAATATATAATATTTATAATATATAATTGCTGTTGTAGCTGCTGATGATGTCAGAGTGATTGACTCTGGTGGGCGGTCTTATGTTATTAAAGTGAACTCCTCCCTTCCTCCTTATTATCTGAATGCATATTCTTTCTATTCATTAGTGGGTTGATTAAATTCGGTTGTTGTTTTATTAATTTTCTGTGAATTCTGGAAGAAAATGCAGAGACAATGAGAGAAAATAAAAAGCGACAAGATCTAGAGGTCAATCTAATGCCAACAACTTACTATCAAACTACCATTAGAAATAAAATGTGCAAAATAATTTCAGTGCCATATTTTCAGTATAGCACATTTGCTGAAAAGGTCACAATAAGCATAGAAATATATAATAGACATCTCCCTCTCTTCTCTGCTCTAGCCTTTTCATTTTCCTTTGCTCTCTGGTTGTTTATTGAATGAATGAATGAATGAATGAATGAATGAATGAATGATGCACTTATAGCGCTTTTATTGTGTATTGCTGTACACCCAAAGTGCTTTATATTCATGAGGGGGTCTCTCCTCAACCATCACCAGTTCATTGCCTCACAGCTGTCTCTACTCTCTTCTTGATTTCTTCGCTTTATATTCTTTCCCTTCTTTGTCACTGTGATTTGCATTACTCACGTCACTCAAGTTTGAGCTGAATTAACTGCAGAAACAGAACAACAGAATGCAGGAGGAAGAACTGTGATCGTTATTATATTCAAAGACTTGAGATACTCACCTCTGACATAAATGAAGAATTTACTGCACAAGGTACTTCCTGAGCTGAGGATCAGTAGTTTATAGAGTCCAGCGTGATCAGCTGTGATGTTTTTGATGGCCAGCGATCCGTTCGCCTTGACCAGCTCCAGTCTGTCTCTGAATCTCCCATCAGGACCTTCATGTGTAGTCATCTCTCTGGTCTCTCCTTTGATTTCAGCTATGAGAGTATCTTTATCTCCAAACATCCACCGTATCTCATCACCGGTCTGTATTTCTGTTTTAGTCTCTAGAGTGACAGAACCATTCTCCTTCACTGTCAGTGTCTTCACTACATGTCACAGCAGCACACAGAAAGAGGAGAAAGAAGAAAGAATAGAAATGAGGAGCACTGATAATTGAATAAAGTTTCAATAAAGGTGTGTGCGTGTGTTTCATATATGAGAGCAAGCATTGGTAAAAATGAACTACACATTAAATACGTGATATTAATTAATGTAATGTATGGTTATTGATAATGTATATCAGTATTTTTTTCAGTTAAGTTTAAAAATGGTTAGCTTACAAAGATAGATATCATAATTATTATAACTTTAAGAAGCACATTCCACTGTACAATAATGATCATATTTCTTTATTTTGGGGTTGTTGTGATGTGAAGACATTTGAGTTTCAGGGTGTACTGTATATGATACTACGAGAGTTTATGCTCATGATGTGAACTCTTATAGCACTTCTGGAGATGAAGTTCTTGTTCATATAGCAGTGCTGGATACAATTAACATCAGACATCCTACAAAAATGTGTCAAGGTTACAACAATTCTGTCACGTTCTATATTTAAGGAAAACATAGAAGAGAGAAGGAACACAATATACAAGAACTGAACCTGTATCTCTTGTGTTTTGACGTGCTGGAAACGTGATACATGACAATCTATTTGTATTTTTTATTATTTATTATTACTTTTTAAAGAATAAAGTTTAATCTAACAAGATAGAGCACACTGAAGACGTATAGGCCTATAGGGCCTGCGAGCTGAACTAACCACAGAAACAGACCAACAGAATGAAGAACTGTGATCATTATTACACAGAAAGTCTGGAGATACTCACCTCTGATATAAACAATAAATCTCTTCTTGCATTTATTGTTGATCAGTAACTTATAGGGTCCAGTATGTTCAATTCTGGGGTTTGTGATGGTCAGAGATCCAGTCTCCATGTCCAGCTTCAGTCTGTCTCTGAATACCCCATGAAGAACATCCTCATATGAAGTGATATCTACAGTCCCTCCTTTGATTTGAGTTATGAGATCATCTTCATTTCCACATTGCCACTCTATCAGATGTAACACCAGTGTTTAGTTTGACTTCTTCTCCCTCCACCCCTGAAACTATCTCCGCTTCATGACACAGGAGCACACAGAAACAGAAATGAAGAGATTATGAGTGAGTGATCAGATAAACATGACAGAAACACTGAGAAGACACTGTGTGATTCTTCACATGTGCTTCCAATAATCAGTTTGTCATCTCTTTTCTTTAATAGCAATTTACAATAATGTTAACATAGGAAAACACATAAATGTATACAAGGAGAAAATCTGTCTAAAAAACCATTACACATATCATACCCACTACTAAATAAACCAGTCCTTATTTTAAAATCTTCATGCAGCTCTGTTCCATACAATGATATATTGTCATGACCATCTCAAAGATCAAAAAATGTGTAAGACACCAGAAATGCAGCATTAATCTTTTCCACATGACTTGTGCTCTATAAGTCTTCTGAACTTATTCAACAGCTTTATGTGCAATTTAAAAGGTTATTTGCTTAAAATATTCCACTTTGCTACAGATTTTAAATCTCAGTCTTTCACACAGTAAAGCTATTTTTTCTGTCGCTTTATCAGCTGTAATACTTACGTACTTCAGCGATCTTGCGTTGATGTTATTTGGCACTGGTGGTTGATGAAGCCAGTAGCTGCTGCAGTCATCAGGAGAACAACAACAACAATCCCTGCAACAACAATCCCAGCTACAGCAGCTGGAGACAAATGATAAACAGACACAGTCATTAGTGTGAATGTGTGTCTGATATATAACTAACACTAGAAACATCAGCACTGTATAACCTGTTAGGTATAATGTTTATGATACTTATAGTATAAGCAATGAAAACAGAGCTTAAATTAGCAGTTGCTGGACAGCAGTCAGTGGCAGTTCTACACTGAATTACAACGTACCCCCCCCCCCCAAAAAAAAAAAAAAAAAATTCTGCACAAACAGTTATATTTTATTATAACATTTTTACATAACGTCTGAGATTTTGGTTTATGAAATACAATTTGAAAAATAGCACGATTTCAATTATAATTTTATAGTTTTGAAGATTTTGTTTTTAATTTGGATGGTTAAACGTTACCCAACTGATGGAACTAAATAATAACTCAACTTGTAACAGTTTTGTTGCAAAGCACGATATTATGGTGAAATTAGATCTCGTGTTTGTTGAGTTTAAACCAAATTATTGTTGTATAAGCATAGCAAGCATCATAGCAAAAAGGCTAACAAACTTAAGAGTTATATCCACCAATTAACATTAGCCCTTCATTCATGAGAGAACATACATACAGAGAGAACATAGTTGCATACACCTTTATCTTTTGCTCATTTCTCCTCTTCTTCTTTTCTTTTTTTCCCCCTTTTTTTAAGTTGGGCACCTGATTGCTTTGACCTTTTCCTGTCCATCTCTGTGTTTATTTGGCACTCGACAATCAACAGATTTGTCACACTGTCACTCAAGATCAGAAGTCAAGACTAAACAGGTGACCACAGAATCATTTTATATTACCTATTTTTATGAGCCATTTCACACAATTCAGGAAAACAAAAATGTGCAGGAACTATAGACCTGTATTTATAATATTATGAATGAAATGTGCGTTATTTGGAAGTTAGTCGAGGTGTGACTAACTTTAACCCACTAATTCCTTCAGAGTATTGCTCTACACAGTAGATCCCCCATTCCCCCCTCTTGTCCGTTCCATTTGGGAGAGACCAAAAGGTGAACTGTCCCCTGCACCATGCCCCGCCCCCCTTTACACACAGCTTCTGTGCAAGGCACCTTCTCAGCAAGCAGGGTCACCAATTTCCCAGTTCCCCACACAGTGAAATGATAGATAATAGAAAACCAATTTGCGGCGGTGGCCCAAAATGCCGCCCCAGGCAGCTGCCCGGTTCGCCTGTGCCAAAAACTGCTACTGACAGCAGTTGTTATTATCATAGTTCTATGTTTACAGGTCTAAGTAATTTTATATAATTCACGACAAATTGTTTAAAATAATAAAAGGTCCGAAGAAGAAGTTATGAGCTCTTGAAGTTACTGTATGACATCACTGTACACTGAAGTTTCTTATTTTAAAGGAAGGTTTGCTTCCTCGAAATGTCACATCATCTGGAATTATTCACAGACAACTGATAAACAGTCAATACTTCAGTTACTTACTTCATTTGAGTTACTCACCACTGACAGTAACAATGTATTTCTGGTATATGGTCTGTTTGTTGCTGCTGATTTTCACTTTGTAGTGTCCAGAGTCTGTGGTTCTGGTGTTTGTTATGGTCAGAGATCCAGTCTGATGATTCAGTTGCAGTCTGTCTCTTAATCTCTCATCGTCATCATATAATGGTGGGCGTTTGGCCTCTATATCATGTTTAGCTATGAGTTTTCCTTCATCTCCAAACCTCCACACTATCAGCTCATCTCCGGTTAGTTGAGGAACATCAGTCTGAAGAATGACAGGACCTCCCTCCTTCACTGACATGAGCTTCATGTCAGTTACACCAGCATCAACAGCAAATGGTGACTCTGCAAAAATCATATTAAATTACAGGATTAGTTCATCTTCTGTTACAACATAAGACAAATGCAGATTAATAAAAATAATCGCAACTGTGATATTTTCATATTAAAATTCCATAAGACTGCTGAACACATTACAAGTAATATTTGCTGGCTGTACTTTGAATATCAGTTTAATTGTAGCAAGCCATTCAGACCATCACTGACTACAAGCCCCCGCCATAGGCCTATGATGATGACACATCCCTCCCAGATGCACTCAACCACTTTTATTCATTGTTTGAAATGCAGAATGACACACCTGCACAAAAACTGCCCACACCTCCCAATGACCAGGCACTCTGTCTGTCTCCAGCCGATGTAAGGAAGACCCTAGGATTAACCCACGCAAGGCTGCGGGTCCTGGCAACATACCTGGCCGTGTACTGAGAGACTGTGCTGCACAGCTGACAGATATCCTAACAGATATCTTCAACACCTCGCTTAGCCAGGCAGTCGTCCCTACATGTCTCAAATCCACAACAATCATACCAGTACCAAAGAAATCACCTGTGTCCTGTCTAAATGACTACCATCCCATTGCACTGACTCCAGCCATGATGAAGTGCTTTGAGAACCTTGTTTACCCTGGTAAAGTTAGCATGCATAGCCTTTTGCATTTTTTATAAATATATCTGCCTTGTATGGTGATCATAATCCACATCAGATCAAGTTATTTCAAACACTCGCTGCTGACTGAAAGTGAGTTTTGAGCTCAACTTATTTTAAAAAGTCTTTAATGCTGGTGTTATTGCTGTTAGTTTTATGAAATGATCCGCTGCGCTGACGATCTCCAGATGAGGAGAAACTCTACCTTTGTTCATAACCACTCTTCTAGTCCCAACTGGCCCAATTTGGCCCAAGGTTTTTGTCGGTCCGAGAAACCCAGGTCTTGGCCCCAAGGAAGCATCAACGAGGCACGATGAAGCCCCAGAAGTGATAGTGGAAACGCGACTGCCTTTGGCATGCATAGCACGCCCGATTTTGGCCCGACAGTGGAAATACGGCTACAGAGGATCTAACCTGGAATCCCAACACCATGTTACTCTCCAAGAAGGCACACCAGCGCCTACACTTTCTCCGCCGGCTGAAAAGAGCAAGTCTCCCTCCACCCATCCTCACCAAATTTTATAGGGGCACCATTGAGAGCGTGCTGATCAGCTGCATCACTGTCTGGTATGGGAACCGTTGTGCAACCGACTGCAAGACCATCCAGCGGACAGAGAACACAGCTGCAAAGATCATCTGTGCCCCTCTCCCTTCTACCCTGGACATTTTCCTTACAAGATGCTCCAGCAAAGCCAACAGTATCATGAAGGACCCCACCCGTCCCTCCCACAGTCTCTTCCAGCTCCTACCATCAGAAAGACGGATGTACTGGAGCATCAGAGCCTGCTCCGCCAGACTGCTCAACAGCTGTGAGAGCCCTGAACTCTAATCACCCCGCGCTCCTCTAAAACCCCACACAAACCCCCACCTACTGAAACATGGACCATCACACCTGCTCCACCCCCAAACACCCTCCAAACTTACCACATCACAGGAAAAACTGTCTGAAACTTTTTTTGTGCAATTCGAAGAGTGCTACACACAGGTGAGTGGGCCTGTACAAACCACCTGTAGTAACACACTCTCCTCTATGTGCACTAGAAACTTTTCACACACACTGCTTTGTGAACATAATCCCACAAAAGACTCAGTAATATGTGTTTGTTTGCATGCTCATGCAATACAGATCACTTTGCACTGTTCCCCAGCCAACTGCTTGACTTACCTATTTTCTCTTTGCACATGTACAGTATTTATATTAAGCATTCGTATAGTTTTGTATAGTTCGCATTTTTTTTTTAGTTTATGTATAGGCTAACATTTATATATAGTATATTTATAGTCACAATCTGTCAGTAGGTTAGTTGTGTATAGGTTTATTTTACTTCATTGTTGTATGTCTGTATTTATGTAGTACCGGGGGTCCTGTGAGCAGTGTTTGGGAAAGTTCACTTTCTACATGAACTAGTTCAAAGTTCAATTCACAAAATTTTAAAATGAACTAGTTCAGTTCATAGTTTAAACTTCAAAAATTTTGAACTAAGTTCACAGTTCAAAATGAACTAGTTCATAGTTCTTTTTTTCCATATGTGGCTGCAAGCTATTTTTTTTTTTTTTTTTTTTCAAAATTATTGCCACAGCCCATGTAGAATCACAGACAGCAATTATTTTATCAGTTTTAACAATGAAGCTATGCGTCAGATTTCATCTTCATATCCAATTTTGAATCCTTATCCAACCAGGGTTTTACATTAGCATTGAGGGACAGCATTTCCCCATTGTTGCTTTAATGCTTTGTTGCTGTCTATTCACTCCACACTAGTAGCAGCTGGAGCTTTCAACCCTACAGTACATTCTCAAAAACATGAGGAAAAATATGCTGCTTGAATGGTATTTTTTAATGAGGAATTATTAAAAGAAAAAACAGGACAGTAATCATTAAGGTGCAAACGTTTTTCAATTTTAATAATTTTCCATTGTCCACATGCTAAAACAGAATATTGGAATCCTGAATATATACCAGGCAGGTTCAACAAAAAGAATGAATTCAAAAACAAGTTACATGAATAGTAAAAACCCTCAAGACCATTCTACTAACACAAGGTAATACTGAGGTAGGAACCAGGCGGAGGTAGGAAATTAAGGTTGAACTCGAAAGTGCAATATTCAATGTGCAAAACGTTTAAACATTATTAAGTAACTTTTCAATTTTTTTTGGCTTGTTTGCCCAATGAATAAGTAAAAAAAAACCGACCATGTCATAAACATCATAAAATTCTTTTAAATGATCATACGCCTTCTTGCGACATGATGCTGTCGCCTCCATGCTTTTTTTTTTTTTTTTTTTTTGATGACGCGTCACGCATGCGGCGGACGGCGGTGCGACACTGGTGGCTGGTGTTGCCAGATTTGGTGTTTTTTTTCCGCTAGATATTAAGACCAGTTTACGGTGTGTTTTAGCCGGGTTTTCGCCTGGAAGGCTCTATAGAAATCTGGCAACCTATTGAACGAAGTTAAAGGGTTAGTTCACCCAAATATCAAAATCATGTCATTAATGACTCACCCTCATGTCGTTCCAAACCCGTGAGACCTCCGTTCATCTTCGGAACACAGTTTTAAGATATTTTAGATTTAGTCCGAGAGCTTTCTGTCCCTCCATTGAGAATGTATGTACGGTATACTGTCCACGTCCAGAAAGGTAATAAAAACATCTTCAAAGTAGTCCATGTGACATCGGAGGGTCCGTTGGAATTTATAGAAGCATCGAAAATACAGTTTTGTTCCAAAAATAACAAAAATTACGACTTTATTCCGCTTTTTCTTCTCTTCCGGGTCTGTTGTGAACGCGACTGCTGTGACTGTTGACGTACGACGCTGCTGACGTGTTTTCTTTGTTATTGGGCGCACCAGAGAACACGTCAGCAGCGTCGTACGTCAACAGTCACAGCAGTCGCGTTCACAACAGACCCGGAAGAGAAGAAAAAGCGGAATAAAGTCGTAATTTTTTGTTATTTTTGGAACAAAATGTATGTTTTTTCGATGCTTCTATAAATTCCAACGGACCCTCCGATGTCACATGGACTACTTTGAAGATGTTTTTTATTACCTTTCTGGACGTGGACAGTATACCGTACATACATTCTCAATGGAGGACAGAAAGCTCTCGGACTAAATCTAAAATATCTTAAACTGTGTTCTGAAGATGAACGGAGGTCTTACGGGTTTGGAACGACATGAGCCTGAGTCATTAATGACATAATTTTAATATTTGGGTGAACTAACACTTTAAACTAACGGAGGTCTTACGGGTTTGGAACGACATGAGGGTGAGTCATTAATGACATAATTTTAATAGTAAAGCACGTTCAGTTCGCGTTCGCCCAAAATATGAACGAGTTCATGAACTATCGTTCAATGAATGCGTTCAGCACAACACTGCCTGTGAGGCATGACATTTCATTCCACTGTATGTCCACACATGTAGCGGAATGACAATAAAACTCGACTTGACATGATAAATAAACTTCTATTATTATTTAATAAAAAAAAAAAAAACTAAAAGTAGGGGTGTAACGATTCACTCGTTTTCTCGATGCATCGATTACAAACCCTGACGATTCATATGCATTGATCTCAAAAACATGATTTTTGAATCGCTGATCTCGGAGAGTAATTGATTTAAAACGCTAAGAATCGAACGAATCATGATTTCTATAGCAAAATACATACACATTAAATTACTACAAGTACAAATTAATGGAGAACTTGAACAGTGTTTGTGTCTCACATCTCTCCTTCACACGCTCCAATATTACCGCTCGATGTTTTCAAAGGATTGCGCTCGCGCTCCGTTCGTCTCTGACGCAGCTGATGTGCGATCTCTAGGACTCGTGGCCAGTAATACTAAAGTAATTAGTTTTACTTTTCTGTAGTTTTTCAATGGCTCTCTGCATCTTACTGGCGGCGTTACCTGGCCAGTCGAAAGCTGCGTATTTATTGCATGGACGGAGCAGAAATGTAAGTGTCTAAATCATACGCACTGTTCCGTTGAATGAAATGTGTTTATCAATGCTTATGAACTGAATGTATGAAGGAAACTGTTAAAATAACCACATCATTAACAACAACCTTGAAATAAGAGCGCAAGTGATAATCAGATGCATGAAAGTAGCGTTTGTTGCTTTAGAAACAGACATCTGGCGCGTTTTCTCTCAGAATAATCATTCGCTTATGGAGAGGAAAAGTTAAATAGCTACCTTAGCATTTTATTCTGTGAAAATGAGATAGGAGATAAAGAAGTTTTCACACTGAAAGAGAAGTGATCTCGCTCTCATAGATGTGCCAGGCTTTAACTGCAACTAAACTGAATAAAATAAGAATGAACTGATAAAAAGTTAAGAAAAAAAAAACTCAATAAATAAATAACATTTATGAATGATGCAGTGCTAACTGACATCATTTATTACAGTACATAAACTATAAAGTATATTTCTATATAATAATAGCTAATTAAAAGTAGTATATAAAACAATCATAAAATTGTCATTAGGAAAACAATCATCGATTACAAATGATTGATTATTGTCGAGCAGTGTATTTGATTTCTTACAGCTAATAAAAAATAAAAAAAGAGAATTCCTTGTTAAAAAAATATATATATGATAATACATAGGCTACATACATAAAACTATTTTATTTGACATTTCTGTCACTTCTGAAATTATGGCTATGCCCCTGGTGTGACAAAATGTTAGCTTATACATAATAGTTTTAAAGTTCTTTTTTTTTTTTTAAATCTTGGCTTACATAAATGTTTTACGTATGCCATGACTCGGGGATGATCTGTCCTTTTTTTCTTCTCTTTTTTTACTTTTTGTTTATTTTTTCGTTTCTGCTCATTTTTCTACCCTTTTATTCATTTTGTTTGCCATTTTTTTCTTTTTTTTTTATTTTATTTTATTTTTTTTTCTTTTTTTTTTTTTGTTTTCTCTATAGCGAGATGTTATCGCTCAGCAATCGGCTGCGGCTTGTCTGACGCACCTGTTCCCTCGTTCTCGTTACCCACCCTATTTATTCTGCTTGATCTCACTACTCTTTGTCAGTGTGTTCTGTGATGTCTGGCGTTTTGGCTTCGGTTCCGTCCTGGTCCTCTTTTCTGGTCTGAGCATTCGATGATTTGTCTGCCCAGTTGGTGTAATGTGTGCTTTGCCCTCAGAGTTTTTCGGGCTGTTCTTCTGATTCTCGACCTGGCCTGTTTTTGACACTGTTGCTGCCGGCCGTTCTCAGCCCCGCTTGAACCCCCCCCCCCCCATCTGCTTGACTACTCTCCTGCCTCCCGTTTCGGATTCGTTGCCCTCTCTTCTCCTGGCGCTTACAGAAGCTGAGCGCATTACCTGCACGTGGTGCAGTTGGAAGTTAAGACTGAGCCATTTTTTCCCGAGCTGGTTTTTGTTTTTTCTGGACATTAGGCCTTTGCCTTACTTCTGTTAAGCTACCATTTTCAGCCTCTGGGTCAACTTCATCCGCTCTTGGGTCCTTACCTGTCCTGACACCACACACTGAACAAGAATGGACCCAGCGGAAGGCTCAACTTGGCAGTCTGCTTTGGAGCATCAGGGAGCGATGTTGGGCCGTCATGAGATGGAACTGTCTTCCACCCGTCACTCTGTAGACTCCTTGTTGGCTCAAATCGCTGATTTGGTGGGTCGACTCGATCGTCTCACTTGGGAGAATTTCGCTTTACCACCTCCCGGGCCTCTCCCCTCCACTTTCTCCTCTGAGCCGAGAGTGAATACCCCCCCCCCCACGTATGCTGGTGAGCCCACTAGTTGTAAATCATTCCTTATTTAGTGCGAGGTGGTGTTTTCTCTACAAGCTAGAACCTACGCGTCAGAAGTCTCCAAGGTGGCCTACGTCATCTCCTTGCTCACAGGTAGAGCACGTGATTGGGGGTGCTGCTGTATGGGAATCACAGGGCAGGTGCTGTTCTGATTTCAATTCTTTTAAGGCGGAGATGATTAAAACTTTGATCAGTCTGTTTTTTGGCAAGGAGGCTTCCCGACTTAGCACGTCTTCAACAGGGCAGACATTTAGTGGCTGATTACTCAGTGCAGTTCCGCACCCTGGCCGCTACTTGAGGATGGAACACTGAGGCCCTTATCGCTCATTTTTTAGAGGGTCTTAATGACTCCATCAAAGATGAACTATACGCCCGCAAGCAGACCCCGAGCCAGTCACATCTGCCCCTCCATCCCAGAGTGCCGAGGAGTGTGAGCCAATGCAGGTGGATCGCTTGCGCCTCAAGCCCAAGGAGAAACAGCGCCACCTGTTGGAGGGCCTTTGCCTCTATTGCGCAGCTCAAGGACATCAAGCTCACTCCTGTCCTGCAAAGGCTATTCGTTCACCTCAGAGAGTTAATTTGAGTGGTACTGCCATTTCCCCCACTCACAGTTCACTCATCTATCTGTGTCTCTGTTCATTAAACACTCTTTGTTTAAGGCTTCAGCACTCGTTGACTCAGGAGCAGAGGGCAACTTCATTGATGAGGATTGGGCGCACGCTCTGGAGATACCCATCCAACCCCTGCAGTCACCTATAGTCACTCATGGACTCGACGGCCAGCCACTCATGCAGATTTCTTGTATCACTGATTCGGTGAGTGTTCTTACCTCCGGGAACCACCAGGAGGACCTCAAGTTCCTAGTCTGTAAGTCTCCATCTGCCCTTTTATTTTTGGGTCATCCCTGGCTCGTTCGTCATGGGCCGAACATTAACTGGGCAGACAATTTAGTTTTGTAATGGAGTCAATATTGCCACACACATTGCCTTCTGTCTGCTCCCTCCCCGGTCTCTGTTTCCCTACAGGAGGAGAAGGCAGATCTTTCTTGAGTTCCTGCTTGTTACCATGATCTGGCGGTCTTCAGCAGGTCCCGGGCTGTATCTCTTCCCCCCCACCAACCGTGTGATTGTGCCATCGATCTCCTCCCTGGTGCTTCTCCGCCTCGCGGACGGCTGTACTCTCTCTCCGCGCCCGAGCGCAAAGCGATGGAGAAGTATTTAAGTGATTCTCTGGCAGCCGGTATTATTCATCCCTCTTCTTCTCCGGCTGGAGCGGGGTTCTTTTTTGTGAAAAAGAAGGATGGCTCTCTGCGCCCCTGCATAGATTATCAAGCGTTGAATGACATCACAGTTAAGAACCGGTATCCTCTGCCGTTGATGTTGTCAGCCTTCGATCTCTTGCAGGGGGCCGAGTTTTTCACGAAATTGGATCTTCGCAATGCTTACCATCTGGTGCGGATCAGGGAGGGGGACGAATGGAAGACCGCATTTTAACACGCCTCGTGGGCACTTTGAATATCGAGTTCTTCCTTCGGCGGCTATCCAACGCCCCAGCTGTCTTTCAAGCACTTGTCAACGACGTACTGAGGGACATGATCGACAGATTTGTTCACGTTTATTTGGATGACATCTTAATTTTCTCTTCTTCTTTTCAGGATCATGTCCAGCACATCTGACAAGTGCTTCAGCGGCTGTTAGAGAATCAGCTGTTCGTTAAGGCGGAGAAGTGCGAGTTCCACGTTCAGTCAGTTTCGTTCTTGGGACACATCATCTCGGTGGGGGGGATTCGCATGGACCCTGCGAAGGTGAGGGCCGTCTCTGAATGGCCGGCACCTGATTCCCGTAAGGCGTTACAATGGTTCATGGGTTTCACCAATTTTTATTGGCGATTCATCAGGAACTTCGGGCAGGTGGCGGCCCCTCTGTCCGTGCTAACCTCCACCAAAGTCAATTTCTGTTGGTCAGCAGATGCTCAGACGGCGTTCAATGAATTAAAATGTAGATTCACCTCAGCCCCCATCCTGGTGACTCCAGATCCTTTCCGACAGTTCGTGGTGGAGGTGGATGCGTCAGAGGTCGGTGTCGGTGCCGTGCTCTCCCAGGTATTCTCCTTAGATAATTAACTGCATCCATGTGCTTTTTTTTCACACCGTTTGTCTCCCGCAAAACGAAACTACGACCTCGGTGATCGCGAGTTGTTGGCGGTTCAAATGGCTTTGGGGGAGTGGCGTCACTGGCTGGAGGGAGCAGCCGTTCCATTTCTGGTGTGGACTGACCACAAAAACCTGGAGTACATCCGGTCTGCACGCCGGCTTAATGCCAGACAGGCTCAGTGGGCGCTCTTCTTTGGGCGCTTCGACTTCACCCTCTCTTACCAACCCTGGTCCAAAAACATTAAACACTTCACCCTCTCGCGTCTTTTCATTCTCCAGGCGATCTGCCCCCCAACACTATAATACCTCCGGGATGCGTGCTGGGGGCTCTTACATGGGGAATCGAGAAGCTCGTCAGACGAGTGCAGGAGGGAGTCGGGGTGGCTCGTCAGTGTCCCACGGGTCTGCTCTTCATGCCTGACTCTTCATGCCATTCACCAGCAGTTGTGGTGGCCTGCCATGGTGGAGGACGTATGCCGGTTCGTGGACGCGTGTTCTGTCTGTGCTCAAAATAAATCTTCTAATTCTCCTCCCGCTGGTCTGTTAATGCCGCTTCCCATCCCGTCCCGTCCCTGGTCCCATATTGCCCTGGATTTCGTGGTTGGACTCCCTCCATCCAGTGGCAATATGGTGATTCTCACCGTAGAGGATCGCTTTTCCAAAGCGGTCCACTTTGTTCCCCTTCCTAAACTCCCCTCGGCTAAAGAAACAGCCCGGGTGGTCATTGATCACGTCTTCCGGATTCATTGCCTTCCGGAGGACGTGGTTTCTGACAGGGGGCCCCAGTTCGTTTCGCATATTTTGTAAGTCTGTCGTCAGGCTTTCATCCGCAGCGAACAGCCAGACCGAGCGCGCCAACCAGGATCTCGGTCAGATGATTCGCTGCCTGGCATCCCATAACCCCTCCTCCTGGAGTCATCATCTGACGTGGGCAGAATATGCTCACAACTCGTTACCGGTGTCGTCTACAGGTATGTCCCCATTCATGTGTAGTCTAGGTTATCAGCTCCCTCTGTTTTCTTCCCAGGGCACTGAGGCAGCTGTCCCCTCAGTTCAGGCTTTTGTTCAGCGCTGTCGCCGCACCTGGAGGAGGGACAGGGAGGCACTTATCCGAGCAAGGGGACGCTTTAAGACCGCTGCAAACCACCACCGTAGGTTGACGCCTCATTATGTTTGCGGACAACGCGTATGCTCTCCACCTAAGTTCGTTGCACCATACCATATTTCCAAGGTCATCAACCCGGTGACGGTCTGTCTTCGGTTGCCCAATTCTCTTCGTCATGTACACCCTGTCTTTCATGTGTCCAAGATTAAACCTGTCTTGTGTTCTCCCCATTCCCCTACTGTGTCTTCCCCTGTCACCCCCCCCCCTCCTGTTATGGTTGACGGTTCTCCTGGGTATAGGGTTAGGAGAATCTTAGACTCCAGACATCATGGGCGGGGGACATCAGTACCTAGTGGACTGGGAGGGGTACGGTCCGGAGGAGAGATTTTGGGTCCCAGCTCGTGACGTCCTGGACCGTTCGCTCATCAACGAGTTTCACCAACGTGGTCCTTCTTCCTCTGGTGTGCCAGGAGCCGCTCCTGGGGGAGGGGTCCTGGCAGGACTCGGGTATGATCTGTCCTTTTTTTTCTTCTCTTTTTTTACTTTTTGTTTATTTTTTCGTTTCTGCTCATTTTTCTACCCTTTTATTCGTTTTGTTTCCATTTTTTTCTCTCTCTTTGATTTTAATCAATTTTTTCATTTTTTTCTTCCGTTCAATCTAGCGCCAGTTGATCTCGCTCAGCAATCTGGGCTGCGGCTTGTCTGACGCACCTGTTCCCTCTTTCTCGTTAATCATCCTATTTATTCTGCTTGATTTCACTACTCTTTGTCAGCGTGTTCTATGATGTCTGGCATTTTGGCTTCAGTTCCGTCCTAGTCCTCTTTTCTGGTCTGAGCGATCGATGATTTGTCTGCCCAGTTGGTGTAACGTGTGCCTTGCCCTCAGAGGTTTTCGGACTGTTCTTCTGATTCTCGACCTGGCCTGTTTTTGACCCTTTTGCTGCCCACCGTTCTCAGCCCTGTCTGCACCTCGCTTGCCCCCGCGTCTGCTCGACTACTGTCCTGCCTCCCGTTTCGGATTTGTTGCCCTCTCCTGGCACTTACGGATGCTGAGCGCATTACCTGCACGCGGTGCAGTTGGAAGTTAAGACTGAGCCATTTTTTCCAGAGCTGGGTTTTTGTTTTTCTGGACATTAGGCCTTTGCCATCCTTCTGTTAATAAAGCTACCATTTTCAGCCTTATCCGCTCTTGGGTCCTTACCTGTCCTGGCAATGCCATAGCATCATTAAACTAGCATCTAACAATGTACAAAAGGTTTTTTTTTTTTTTCTAACCTATGGTTCTCTAACCATAGAGGGTGCTGTGTAATTTGCCCCCTGACTAAGCATTTAAAGAATTTAGGGGAAGCATTTAAATAATCCTGTGAATGCACTTAAAGAGTGCAGAATCGAACTGTTATAATCGAATCGAATCAAATTTAATTGTGAATTGAATCAAATTTAATTGTTCTAAATTTGCAAAAATCGTTCTTTAATCAAAACGAAAACCTGTGAATCATGAATCGAATCGCTACCTACTCAAAGATTCACAGCCCTAACTGAAAGATATTTAAAAATAAATATATCCTCACCATAAACAGTAACTGTGAATTTCATATTTGAAGTCCCAGTTTTTTTGATGACCTCCATTTTATAAAGTCCAGAGTGTTTAATTCTCATGTTGTTGATTGTGAGAAATCCAGTTTGATCCAGCTGCAGTCTGCCTGTGAACATCTCAGTGTGTCTGGGATAGGAGGTCACTTTTCCGTTGATTTGAGCAATGACTGGATCTCCAAACCTCCATAGTATCAGAATAAATTCCTGTATTTCAGTGAGATCAGGGTTAGAGTGACAGAATCTGCCTCCATCACTGACACTGGCTTCACTTCATCAGCACCAAACACACCTGGAGGATAAACAAACCATTTAACAGAGATTAAACTCATGTTACACTGCTGGTAATGAAAATAAACAAATTAAACTGAATTTAGTTGACTTATTAAGGTGTAAATAAAGCAATCAGAGAAACAACATTCTCTGTTGATCCACTGGTGCGGATCGAGCGAGCGGAGCAGAGGGCAATTTAAGTTCATTGAGTTGAGCTTCACGTCTGCACAGTGGCTCGAGGGATTGACAGCAGACCGAGAAAACACTGAGAGTGGCAAAAAATTTGGCCACGGGGCATCATATTAGCGTTAACTCTCATTCCCTACTCCTGCTGTAGAAGTTGATGTAATTGACTCCTGGAATCGACTCCGTTTACTTACAGGGTCAGCAATAAGAATAATTACAAGATTGTAATTTTAATTACAAGAATATATGCCTGTGTGTGGCCCAGTGTTTCATAAACATAAGAATTTTTACACTCTGTTCCACAACTGAAGCTCCATCTTATAAAATGACAGGAGATAGTGAGCAGATGGTGTCAAGAAACAAAAAGGATAAATACAATAGGAATTTTTGACAGTCCGCAGTCTTCTAACACCATTATATAGACTGATTTTATGATCAGGTACAGTTCAACTTTAGTGATATTAAATTGTTGCTGTATGGAAAAGAACTGTGCAAAAAATTCTTCAAAATTTAGTTTGTATTACAGGAAAGAAAACTCATAGTTAAGTATGTTTATCATTAATTAATGTTACAAATAAGCACAGAAAAATACTTTTTATTTAATTAAACAAAACTTAAATAACACAGGCCTAAAATTCTGTTTCGTTATATTCTTTTGTTAGACCCAGTCCACTAGTGGCCTCACATGCTTGTCTGTTCGAAATCTATATGAAATGTCAGAGTACCAATCAAGGGTCCATCGGTAAAAAAAAAGGTAAATTTTTATTTATTTATTTATTTTTAAGAGCATAAGGCTTTCACACTGGGCTCATTTTGCTGCTGTCAAAGTCCGGGCGTGCTTGTTCCCGGTGCCCCCAGTTGTTCTGGTTTCACACTCGATTCTGTGGAAATTACTTCATCACAAATGCGTACAAACACATGATAAAAGACACAACGCGGCTAAATAAATTGTGTTTTTTATTAATCTAGTGCTATTATGTTCAGCGGAGCAACGCATGAATACACTCCAGGCTCACTCCTGCTCGAATCCAAGGCTAATGTCTAAAATGCATGCGCAGGTTACTTTATTTCCTGAACAAGTGCGCACCCGAGTCCGTGCTGCTTTCATATTCATGCGAACCATGCCATGAGTTCGAGTGGTATTGCATGTGTAAAATATATTAAACATAAATTTACTCATGCATATGTGTCTACTACATACATCCACATTTATATGGGAGCATCAATGTACAATATATATTCAATAAAGGATCAAACAATTAATATTTATTTCTTAATTACTAAATATCTCTTTTTTTTGTGAATGTAGGCTATTTGGACAAGTTTGTATGTAGCTCCTTGTAAAGTACTTGTCCTTGTGTTGTATATGCACCTTCTGTGAACATGAATTTCCTCTCTGAGGACAAATAAATAAATAAATATCTTATATATTTGTATTCATCAGTATAGCCATTGACAATGCATATATTGCTGTATATTGAAAAATATAAGTACTAGTTTCCAATACATGTAAATGTAATATGTAATATATCACATTATATATGTTATTCAAATATATTCTTGTTTCGTACGGGTCTGACCTCAGCCTAACCCGCTAGAGTGAAAGTGTCCGGTGGCCGACAGATAGTCTACGACAAAATTATCAGCCCCTGCCAGGCTGGTGGTGTGTTAATTTCCCACCCTGCCTGGGGGAACTGAAGTCCATTATCTCATCTTTATTTTTTAGTTTTGCTTCAGAATAACACATTCAAATAGAATAAACTGCTTTACCTGGTTTCAGTTAATTTATACATAACATAGCCTACATGTACCTGCACCTTCATAAAAGGATTCAAATGAGCGTCTAACGATCCAGATCCATGCATGAATGCGATCACTGTTAATAATGATTACTGAACTTAAGGAATCAAAGAACATCATCCATTGAGCACTGTTTCCAGTGTCGAAGTGAAACCGACAAAAATAAATAAACAGAAATCGCGCACTTACCGCACATTAGTAGTAAAACCTCAAACAATTTCAAAGTGCTCTTCATATTGCTATAGATTCCAGAAAAATCTGATTTCGATGGTTGTTAGTTTCTACACCTCACTTAGTTTCTGGACCAATCGATGGATAGATTGTTTAGTTAAGATATGATTTAAATAAGAAGTGGTTATTTTTTTATTTATTTTTTGATTCAAGGCACGCGCACAATCTCCAGTGAAGTCTGTATCTGGGCGTGTATTGGCTTCACAGAGTCAAGAGAAGAGTCGCTTTCTGTCCAAAGAGCGATTCGCTTAATTTGCGTGTCGGAATCTTCGCACCATAAAATCTGATCCAGTTATATTTTCAACACAATCATGCAGTCAATATCAATTGGACTATTTCGAGAAAACAAAATACTATGCAACTTTGACACATTATCCTATATTCATACTGGCATTTATTGCCAGGCTATATGGGTGAATTAATTTATTATAGAAAGAAAATCAACACTGATATACACGCACTTGTAATTTCTATCGCTAGCCCTAACCCACCCCTAAACATAACTCTCACAGGAAACTGCAGGCAATTTTTGAATTTTGAAAAACACAGTTTAGTATGTTTTTAAGCCATTTGGTTTAGGACTCAAAAAGCTTTTTTTTGTTTTTTTACTAGCCACCAGATGTCGCGCTGTTTTCACGAAGCTTTGACTCTTTTCCCGGAACGGTCAGGGGATTTTTGAATCACCAAATGAAAAGCTTTTCAGCAAGACAACCACAGGTAATACAACAATCATTTAGATTTTTTCTGAGGATTCAGCTTTTATGTGAACAAAACCAGATGAGCGTTTAACCAAACTCGTGTTAAAACACAAACACTGAAGCAGTCTTGAAGTTCATGGGGATAATTATCAAGAGATAATCAGATGCTTTAGTGAAAATTAATAAAACAACACATTCATACATCAGCATGAATACAAAGGCACTATAAATTCGGGTTGAATATACAATCTGACATCCAGATCTGATTAATTTAATTATTTAAATTAAACTGGATAACACATTTAATTTATTATGTAAAAAAAGTAAATAATATATAATATAATAATAATTATAATATATAATTGCTGTTGTAGCTGCTGATGATGTCAGAGTGATTGACACTGGTGGGCGGGGGTCTTATGTTATTAAGGTGAACTCCTCCCCTCCTCCTTATTCACTGCATCCACATTCTCTCCATTCATCAGTAGCTTCACTACAGTTGCTGATTTATTCACTCACTCTCTGTGGATTCTGAAAGAAAATGCAGAGACAATGAGAGAAAATAAAAAGCGACCAGATCTAGAGGTCAATCTAATGCCAACAACTTACTATCAAACTACCATTAGAAATAAAATGTGTGAAATAATTTCAATTCCATATTTTCAGTATAGCACATTTGCTGAAAAGGTCACAATAAGCATAGAAATATATAATAGACATCTCCCTCTCTTCTCTGCTCTAGTCTTTTCATATTCCTTTGCTCTCTGGTTGTTTATTGAATGAATGAATGAATGAATGATGCACTTATATAGCGCTTTTATTGTGTATTGCTGTACACCCAAAGTGCTTTACATTTATACGGGGGTCTCTCCTCAATCATCATCAGCTCACTGCTGTCTCTACTCTCTTCTTGATTTCTACGCTTTATATTCTTTCCCTTCTTTGTCACTGTGATTTGCATTACTCACGTCACTCAAGTTTGAGCTGAATTAACTGCAGAAACAGAACAACAGAATGCAGGAGGAAGAACTGTGATCGTTATTACATTCAAAGACTTGAGATACTCACCTCCGACATAAATGAAGAATTTACTGCACAAGGTACATCCTGAGCTGAGGATCAGTAGTTTATAGAGTCCAGCGTGATCAGCTGTGATGTTTTTGATGGTCAGCGATCCATTCGCCTCGTCCAGCTCCAGTCTGTCTCTGAATCTCCCATCAGGACCATCATATGTCTTCATCTCTCTGTTCTCTCCTTTGATTTCAGCTATGAGCTTGTCTTCATCTCCAAACAGCCACTGTATCTCATCACCGTTCTGTATTTCAGTTTTAGTCTCTAGAGTGACAGAATCATTCTCCTCCTTTATCAGTGTCTTCCTACATGTCACAGCAGCACACAGAAAGAGGAGAAAAAAGAAAGAATAGAAATGAGGAGCATTGATAAGTGAGTAAAGCTTCATTAAAGGTGTGTGCGTGTGTTACCTATATGAGAGCAAGCATTGGTAAGAATTAACTACACATTAAATATGTGATTTTAAATAATGTAATATGGTTATTGACAATGTATATCAGTATTTTTTTCAGTTATTTACTTTAAAAATGGTTAGCTCACCAAGATATCATTATTATTATTATATTATTATTACTTTAAGAAGTACATTCCACTGTATAATAATGAACATATTTCTGTTATAATTTCTTTATTTTGGGGTTGTTGTGATGTGAAGACGTTTGAGTTTCAGGGTGTACTGTATATGATACTATGAGAGTTTATGCTCATGATGTGAACTCTTATAGCACTTCTGGAGATGAAGTTCTTGTTCATATAGCAGTGCTGGATACAATTAACATCAGACATCCTACAAAAATGTGTCAAGTTACAACAATTCTGTCACGTTCTATATTTAAGGAAAACATAGAAGAGAGAAGGAACACAATATACAAGAACTGAACCTGTATCTCTTGTGTTTTGACGTGCTGGAAACGTGATACATGACAATCTATTTGTATTTTTTATTATTTATTATTACTTTTTAAAGAATAAAGTTTAATCTAACAAGAGACAGCACACTGAAGACTTATAGGCCTATAGGGCCTGCGAGCTGAACTAACCACAGAAACAGAATGAAGAACTGTGATCATTATTACACAGAAAGTCTGGAGATACTCACCTCTGATATAAACAATAAATTTCTTCTTGCATTTATTGTTGATCAGTAACTTATAGGGTCCAGTATGTTCAATTCTGGGGTTTGTGATGGTCAGAGATCCAGTCTCCATGTCCAGCTTCAGTCTGTCTCTGAATACCCCCATGAAGAACATCCTCATATGAAGTGATATCTACAGTCCCTCCTTTGATTTGAGTTATGAGATCATCTTCATTTCCACATTGCCACTCTATCAGATCACTTGTCTGTATTTTAGTAACACCAGTGTTTAGTTTGACTTCTTCTCCCTCCACCCCTGAAACTATCTCCGCTTCATGACACAGGAGCACACAGAAACAGAAATGAGGAGATTATGAGTGAGTGATCAGATAAACATGACAGAAACACTGAGAAGACGCTGTTGTGATTCTTCACATGTGCTTCCAATAATCAGTTTGTCATCTCTTTTCTTTAATAGCAATTTACAATAATGTTAACATAGGAAAACACATAAATGTATGCAAGGAGAAAATCTGTCTAAAAACCATTACACATATCATACCTACTACTAAATAAAACAGTCCTTATTTTAAAATCTTCAAACAGCTCTGTTTCATACAATGATATTGTCATGACCATCTCAAAGATCTAAAAATGTGTGTGTAAGAAGCCAGATGTGGAGTATATATTTTTTACATGTGTTTTGTGCTATATGTGTTTTGTGATTTTTTTAAAGCTTTATGTGCAATTTAAGTGGTTATTTGCTTAAAATATTCCACTTAGCTACAGATTTTAAATCCATTCTTTCACACAGTAGAGCTATTTTTTCTGTCACTTTATCAGCTGTAATACTTACGCATTTCTGCGATCGTTTGGCGATGGTAAATCAAACCAGTAGCTGCTGCAGCCACCAGGAGAACAACAACAACAATCCCTGCAACAACAATCCCTGCTACAGCAGCTGGAGACAGACCTGGTTCTGTAATGTTAAAAAGAGACAGTCATTAGTGTGAATGTGTGTCTGATATATAACTAACACTAGAAACATCAGCACTGTATAACCTGTTAGGTATAATGTTTATGATACTTATAGTATAAGCAATGAAAACAGAGATGAAGCTTAAATTTAAATTATCTATTGCTGGACAGCAGTTGTTATTATTACAGTTCTATGTTTACAGGTGTAAGTAATTTTATAAAATTCACATTAAATTGTTTAAAATAATAAAGGTCCGAAGAAGAAGTTACTGTATGACGTCACTGTACACTGAAGTTTCTTAATTTAAAGGAAGGTTTGATTCCTCTAAATGTCGCAGCATCTGGAATTTTTCACAGACAACTGATAAACAATCAATACTTCAATTACTTACTTCAACTGAGTTACTCACCACTGACAGTAACAATGTATTTCTGGTATAAGGTCTGTTTGTTGCTGCTGATTTTCACTGTATAGTGTCCAGAGTCTGTGGTTCTGGTGTTTGTTATGGTCAGAGATCCAGTCTGATGATTCAGTTTAAGTCTGTCTCTTAATCTCTCATCAGTTTCATCATATAATGGTGGGATTTTGGTCTCTATATCATGTTTAGCTATGAGTTTTCCCTTATCTCCAAACCTCCACACTATCAGCTCATCTCCGGTTAGTTGAGGAACATCAGTCTGAAGAATGAACAGGATCTCCCTCCTTCACTGACATGAGCTTCATGTCAGTAACACCAGCATCAACAGCAGATGGTGACTCTGCAAAAATCACATTAAGTTACACGATTAGTTCATCTTCTGGTTACAACATAAGGTTAATGTAGAGATATGCAGATTAATAAAAGTAATTGCAACTGTGATATTGTCATGATAAAATTCTGTAAGACTGCTGAACACATTACAAATAATATTTTCTGGTTTACTTTGAATATCAGTTTAATTGTAGCAAGCCATTCAGACCATCACTGACTACAAGCCCCTGGCTGTCATGAATTCTGTCCATAGACTTCCATCCGACTGCCACAAGAGGTCGCCTCTTCATCATATTGACTCTCACACCACACAGACTGTTACATGTCACTCCGGACTACAGTTCCCATCATCCATTGCACTGATTACACACAGCTGAATCCAATCAGACACGCTTTATAAGTCCTGGACTTCCTCATTCAGATTACCTAGTATTGTTCTGCATTTATCACTCTCCTAGTGTTAGCTGCTTTACCGAGCCATTCCATGTTTCTGTTTAGTCTCTAGTATTGTTCTGCGTTTATCACTCATAAGCTGCTTTACGGAGCCTAAATTCTAGTTCTAGTTTAGTCTAATCATTTCATGTTATCTTGTTTCCTGTTTCCTTATTCCTGCCTGTGTATCTTGGATTAACCCTTGTCTCACCACTTGGATTCTATTTGTACCTCGTCTGGACTATTGCTCATGTTTCTGGATTACCCCTCTTGTCAAGCCCTCTGGATTCTGTTCACCGATCAATGACCTATGCCAGCCCTAGGAATACTCTTTGTCTTGTCTTATTTTAAAATGTCTTTAATGCTGGTGTTATTGCTGTTAGCTTTTTGAAATGGTCTGAGGTGCTAACGTCTCTCCAGGCACGGAGAAACTCCGCCTTTGTTCATAACCACTCCTCTAGCCCCAGCTGGGCCGCTTTGGCCCAAGAAATGTCTTTAGCCAAAAAAACCCGGGCCGTTGGCCCCGATGAAAGCACCGATGAGGCATTATCAAGCCCCGGAAGTGACAGTGGAAATGTGACTGGCCCTGGCACACACTAGCACGCCCGCTTTTAACGCGGCTACAGAGGATCTCACCTGGACCACCCAACACCATGTCACTTTCCAAGAAGGCACACGAGCACCTACACTTTCTCCGCTGGCTGGAAAGAGCAAGTCTCCCTCCACCCATCCTCACCTAATTCTACAGGGGAACCATGAGAGGGTGCTGACCAGCTGCATCACTGTCTGGTATGGGAACTGTCGTGCAGCAGACCGCAAGACCTCCAGGGAACAGTGAACACAGCTGCAAAGATCATCAGTGCCCCTCTCCCCTCCATCCTGGACATTTTCCTTACAAGATGCTCCAGCAAAGCCAACAGTATCGTGAAGGACCCCACTCATCCCTCCCACAGTCTCTACCAAGTCCTACCAACAGAAAGACAGATGTACCGGAGCATCAGAGCCCGCTCCGCCAGACTGCTCAACAGCTTTTTCTCCCAGGCTGTGAGAGCCCTGAAATCAAATCACCCTGCCCTTCTCTGAAACCCCACACAACCCCCACCCCCTCTGAAACATGGACCATCTCACCTGCCTCCACCCCCAAACACCCTCCAAACCTTACCCCATCACAGGAAAAACTGTCTGAAACACTTTTTTTTTTTTTTTTTGTGCAATTCGAAGAGTGCCACACACAGGTGAGTGGGCCTGTACAAACCAGCTGTAGTAACACACTCTCCTCTATGTGCACTACACACTTTTCACCACATAATCCCACAAAAGACTCAGTAATATGTGTATGCTTACATGCTCATGCACTACAAATCATCTTTCACTGTTCCCCAGCCAGCTGCTTGACTTATGGTGTTTCTCTTTGCACATGTACAGTATTCATGTGAAGCATGTGTTTTTTTGTTTTTTTTTTAAAGTTAGTGTAGGTAAACATTTATTTATTTATATATATATATATATATATATAGTCAAAATCTGTCAGTAGGTTAGCTGTGTATAGGTTTATACTGTTTTACTTTATTGTTGTATGTCTGTATTTATGTAGCACCGGGGTCCTGTGAGGCATGACATTTCGTTCCACTGTATGTCCACACATGTAGCGGAATGAACAATAAAGCTTTACTTGACTTGAAAAATAAACTTCTAATTATTTCAAAAACTGGTAAATATAAATATATATATATATAAATATATAAAAATAAATATATCCTCACCATAGACAGTAACTGTGAATTTTATATTTGAAATCCCAGCTCTTTGGATGACCTGTATTTTATAAAGCCCCAGAGTGTTTAATTCTCATGTTGTTGATTGTGAGAAATCCAGTTTGATCCAGCTGCAGTCTGCCTCTGAATATCTCAGTGTGACTGGGATAGAAGGTCACTTTTCTATTGATTTGAGCAATGATTGGATCTCCAAACATCCATTTTATCTGAATAACTTCCTGTATTTGAGTGAGATCAGGGTTCAGAGTGACAGAATCTCCCTCCATCACTGACACTGACTTCACTTCATCTTCATCAGCAGCAAACACACCTGCAGAACAAACAGAAACAGTTGCAAAGGTTTTTTACTCATGTTACACTGCTGGTAATTTAAATAAACAAATTAAACTGAATTTAGTCTGCTTTTTGAAACAAAATTCGACTTATTAAGGTGTAAATAAAGAAAGCAGAGAAACAACATCCTCTGTTGGTCCACTGGCGCGGATCGAGCGAGCGGAGCAGAGGGCAATTCAGTTCAATTTCAGCTTCACATCTGCACAGTGGATCGAGGGTATTGACAGCAGACCGAGAAAACACTGAGAGTGGCAAAAAATTTGGGCACAATGCATTTTGTTAGAATTTAATCTTATTAGCTTTTACTGTTGTTGAATTTTCATGCTGTAGAATTTTGTGGTATTGTCTGTTTGATTAGAGTGTGTTTAATTAGAATAATTACAAGATTGTAATCTTAATTACATGAATTTATGCCCCCTGTGTGGCCCAGTGTTTCATAAACATAAGAATTTTTACACTCTGTTCCACAACTGAAGCTCCATCTTATAAAATGACAGGAGATAGTGAGCAGATGGTGTCAAGAACCAAAAAGGATAAATACAAAGGAACCAAAGACAGTCCGCAGTTGTCACAATACTGTGCCGGAACGAACACAGAGTCAATAATAATCGAGACAGTCTTTATTAATCCAGCACAGGGGTATATCCAACATGGACCATAGGAGGAAGACACACTTACTGACTGTAGACCCGACAAACACAGACTGAAACGACATGGGTATTAAAGGGACTAAGGAGACACATCTGGGAACTAATCAAACACACCTGGGAACTAATAATCAAGGAGGGGGAGAAACTGGGTCACACAGAACATGGGGAATGGAACACATGCAGGGAAAATACAACATAATGAGTCCAGGGGTGTGACAGCAGCCTGACACCATTATATAGACTGATTTTATGATCTGGTACAGTTAAACTTTAGTGATATTAAATTGTTGCTTTAATTTAGTGCCATTATTTTCAGCGGAGCAAACAACACTTGGGTTTAACTTAATTGTATGTGTGTCACATATTCTGCCGCCTGTAAACAGACTATTTGAGGAGATGACTGATTGCCATTCATTTGTCGCTCTGATTGCACTCACAACGCATGAATACATTGCAGGCTCATGTGTGTCACATATTCTGCCGCCTGTAAACAGACTATATCTCTTACATGTGTTTTTATTAAAAGTAAAATAGGCCTACATTATAGGCTAATTTTCTAAAATGCATGCACAGGTTACTTATTCCTGAACAATTGTGCACACCCGAGTCCGTGTTGCTTTCATATTCATCAACATGTTTACTCATTCTGTGACCACACCCAATAAAACTGAATATATGTTTATACTGTATATTAATACTAGGCATCTTAAAGATAATGTGTACCAAATATACAGGTCCTTCTCAAAAAATTAGCATATTGTGAAAAAGTTCATTATTTTCCATAATGTAATGATAAAAATAAAATTTCATATATTTTAGAATCATTGCACACCAACTGAAATATTTCAGGTCTTTTATTGTTTTAATACTGATGATTTTGGCATACAGCTCATGAAAACCCAAAATTCCTGTCTCAAAAAATTAGCGTATTTCATCCGACCAATAAAAGAAAAGTGGTTTTTTAATACAAAAAAAGTCAACCTTCAAATAATTATGTTCAGTTATGCACTCAATACTTGGTCGGGAATCCTTTTGCAGAAATGACTGCTTCAATGTGGCGTGGCATGGAGGCAATCAGCCTGTGGCACTGCTGAGGTGTTATGGAGGCCCAGGATGCTTCGATAGCGGCCTTAAGCTCATCCAGAGTGTTGGGTCTTGCGTCTCTCAACTTTCTCTTCACAATATCCCACAGATTCTCTATGGGTTCAGGTCAGGAGAGTTGGCAGGCCAATTGAGCACAGTAATACCATGGTCAGTAAACCATTTACCAGTGGTTTTGGCACTGTGAGCAGGTGCCAGGTCGTGCTGAAAAACGAAATCTTCATCTCCATAAAAAGCCTTTCAGCAGATGGAAGCATGAAGTGCTCCAAAATCTCCTGATAGCTAGCTGCATTGACCCTGCCCTTGATAAAACACAGTGGACAAACACCAGCAGCTGACATGGCACCCCAGACCATCACTGACTGTGGGTACTTGACACTGGACTTCAGGCATTTTGGCATTTCCTTCTCCCCAGGTCTTCCTCCAGACTCTGGCACCTTGATTTCCGAATGACATGCAAAATTTGCTTTCATCCAAAAAAAAAAAGTACTTTGGACCACTGAGCAACAGTCCAGTGCTGCTTCTCTGTAGCCCAGGTCAGGCGCTTCTTCTGCCGCTGTTTCTGGTTCAAAAGCACACGCCTGTGCACGGTGGCTCTGGATGTTTCTACGCCAGACTCAGTCCACTGCTTCCGCAGGTCCCCCAAGGTCTGGAATCGGTCCTTCTCCACAATCTTCCTCAGGGTCCGGTCACCTCTTCTCGTTGTGCAGCGTTTTTTGCCACACTTTTTCCTTCCCACAGACTTCCCACTGAGGTGCCTTGATACAGCACTCTGGGAACAGCCTATTCGTTCAGAAATTTCTTTCTGTGTCTTACCCTCTCGCTTGAGGGTGTCAATGATGGCCTCCTGGACAGCAGTCAGGTCGGCAGTCTTACCCCATGATTGCGGTTTTGAGTAATGAACCAGGCTGGGAGTTTTTAAAAGCCTCAGGAATCTTTTGCAGGTATTTAGAGTTAATTAGTTGATTCAGATGATTAGGTTAATAGCTTGTTTAGAGAACCCTTTCATGATATGCTAATTTTTTGAGATAGGAATTTTGGGTTTTCATGAGCTGTATGCCAAAATCATCAGTATTAAAACAATAAAAGACCTGAAATATTTCAGTTGGTGTGCAATGATTCTAAAATATATGAAAGTTTAATTTTTATCATTACATTATGGAAAATATAATGAACTTTTTCACAATATGCTAATTTTTGAGAAGGACCTGTATTTGTCACAACTTTATGTTAACATACTTTACTAGCCTTTTTGTTTTGGAGCTTTGATGCAGCCATCATCTTCTCAAGGTGCAAACAGGACATAAAATGCTCTTGTCATGTGAAACTACACATATGTAATTGAGACCCTTTATTTTTTTCCATATTTGCAGGAAGTGCACCAAAACATCTGTCAGTAAGGTTTTTAGAGCTTTATAAATTAAAACTTTTTTTTACAGTCACTATTGTGACTAGTGGGATTAAATGGGTTAATTTCAAAGATTTTTACTCTCCTTAGCTGGTAACTCATTCAGTGAACGTGTGTATATATGTGTATACATAGCCTACATTCACATTTATATGGGAGCATCTATGTACAAAATATACTCAATAAAGGATCAAACAATTAATATGTATTTCTTAAATTACTATATATATATATATATATGTATATATATATATATATATATTTCTTTTTTTATTTATATGTATATATATATATATTGTATAAATTAACTGAAACCAGGTAAAGCAGTTAATGCTTTTTGAATGTGTTATTCTGAAGCAAAACTAAAAATGAAGATGAGATTATGGACTTCAGTTTCCCCAGGCAGGGTGGGAAATTACACACACCACCAGCCTGGCAGGGGGCTGATAATCTTGTCGTAGACTATCTGTCGGCCACCGGACACCGGACACTTTCACTCTAGCGGGTTCGACTGACGTCAGACCCCTTACGAAACACAAAATATATGGGAATATACTGCAACATATGCGATATATTACAAAATACATTTACATATACTGGAAACTAGTGCTTATATTTTTTCAATATACATCAATATATGCATTGGCAATGACTATAGCCTATTGATGCATACGAATATATAATATTTCTTTTTTATTTTTTTATTTATTTATTTATTTATTTATTTTTGTCCTCAGAGATTAATTTTCACAGAAGGTGCGTCTACAACACAAGGACAAGTAGCCTACCTTGGAAGTAGGCTACATACAAACTTGTCACAATCATAACATACATTTACCTGCACCTTCAAATAAGGATTAAAATGAGTGTCTAACTAACACGTGGTGATCCAAATCCATGGATGAATGCGATCACTGTTAATAAGGTAGCCTAATGATTAATGAACTCAAGGAATGAAAGAACATCATGCATTGAGCACTGCACTGTTTCCAGTGTCAAAGTGAAACCGAAGAAGTTAAATAATAAACAGAAATCGCGCACTTACCGCACATTAGTAGTAAATTTTAAGTGATGTTTATATTGCTATTGATTTTGGTATAGTTTGATTTCGATGGTTATTATTAGGCTACTCGTTGTTAGTTTCTACACCTCACCCAATCGATAGACAGCAACGATCGTTAACAAAAGCTCTAAATACCCACAGAAGTAGTTATTTTTTAATGACACTGAAGCTTCGAGGCACGCGCACAATCTCCAGTGAAGTCTGTATCTGGGCGTGTATTGGCTTCACAGAGTCAAGAGAAGAGTCGCTTTCTGTCCAAAGAGCGATTCGCTTAATTTGCGTGTCGGAATCTTCGAACCATAAATCTGATCCAGTTATATTTTCAACACAATCATGCATTAAATATGAATTAGCCTATTTCAAGAAAACAAAATACTATGCAACTCTGACACATTATCATATTACTTCATATTCATAATGACATTTACTGCCAGATATATGGGTGAATTAATTTATTATAGAAGAAAATCAACACAGATACACAAGCACTTGTACCCTGTGGTTTACTAGGACTCTCAATTTTTGAATTTCGAAAAATACAGTTTCGTATTTTTTTAAGCCATTTGGTTTATGAGGATCTCGTAGCTTTTTTTTTTTTTTAACTAGTCACCAGTATGGCGCGCTGTTTTCTACGAGGCTTTGACTCTTTTCCCGGAACGGTCAGGGGGGGATTTTTGAATCACCAAATGAAAAGCTTTTCAGCAAGACCAACCACAGGTAATACAACAATCATTTTAGATTTTTCTGAGGATTCAGCTTGTATGGTGAACAAAACCAGATGAGCGTTTAACCAAAACCAAACTCGTGTTAAAACACAACACTGAAGCAGTCTTGAAGTTCATGAGAATTATCATGAGATCACTGAAGGAAAAAGAAAAAAAGAACAGAATAAAACAACAGACGTATAAATCTAAATATCGTTTATCTATAAAATGACAAAAGTGCCATCTGTCATACTAATACCATAATAATAGGGTTAACAACAGTGAAAGAGTATTAATTTCTCAACAGTGGATCAGAAAACTGTATCATAGACAAACATCATCTGATTTCAATTTACTTTAGCTCAGTTTTTCCACAATACATGTGCCTTATAAACAGGGCGTTGCAAAAGATCCCGGGCCCTATGCATAGGCAGTCCTGATGGGCCCCCATGATTGGGGTCCCCCCCAATGAAAATATCCAGGGTAAAATAAAATATATTCCAGACTTTTCAAGGGCCCTCTCTTCTCCTTTGGGGCCTTGGTAATCTTAGTACTGGTTTTACCCCCAGTCTGACGCCCCTGCTTATAAACGCACTGTAAAAGCAACCAAAACATAAGACGAGAGCCCAATTATAGGAAGCATTTTCAATAAAACATCAACACTATAGCTAATCCTCTGTTAATTCTCAATAAGTAAAATTTTTTAGATGAATCCCAGACAGCAAGCAGTTTCGGCCCAGACCCGGCCCACATCTGGCCCGCATGGATTTCACACGGGCCAGATGTGGCCGGATCTGGGCCAACACTATGTTGCTGTCTGGGATGGCATACAGTCAAATAATATATATATATTTTTTCCCCAACTTAGCATCTTGTTTTGTGATGTTCAAACTTCAGAGTTAATCTGTGTATCTGAATATTTTGTTGATTTTCACCATGTGCGTCGCTCAGTGTTGCAAAACCCCTCTCTCAGAAAATCTCTAGAACCATCCTCAAATGTCCTCATTTTTCACAAAAAGTCACCAAATATGAAAACAAAGTAAATATGGGTAAATTTGGTAAAGTATATATATATATATTGTGTGTGTTTGTTTATTTTGTAATTTATGTATGATGAGATTAAGTATAACAAAAATTTCTAAAGTGAAAATAGGAAATGCTTGTGATCTGCAAGCACATCAAACATGATGGAAATGATGGGAAGATAAAAAAAAGACACATAATGTTGGGAATTTGTTTTATGTTTCACCAAAGTGCATCCCTGTCCTGCTCAAATACAACAGATAAGAGATATTATGATTTTCCAAAAACATAAACTTTATTCATACAAACTTATTTCAGTCAACACACTCTAATAATACAAAGTAAGGGCAAAATACTGCATCCTAGCACACGACACAATGATGCACTGTCTTTCAGTATCTGGTTGACATGACTGTGCATGAATAGTGGTATAACTTTGTGTCCGTGGTTAAAACAAGATGTTAATGCACTGAGTAGCTGGTGCCCTGATGTAATCAGAAGAACACCGAGAAGATCAAATGTCTGGACTCTCAGGTGGTTTTGCCTGGGCATGACCGTGGGTTTCACAGTACAGTTCATCATCTGTTAAGTAGTATCCGTTCTGCCTTAGGTTTTCCTCACTTTCTGTACACACGAAACAGTCTGGGTGACTAAACTTATCCTGAACCTTCACAACCATCCCATTGAGAAAACACACAGAGCCAAATGAAAGAAAGACAAAACAGGGAGACAGAAATGTTAACCTGTTATATATATAGTCCATTTTTAGGGGGCCTACAGGCTATTCCACTTTAAATTTCATAGACAAAACAGGGCAGACTTTGATCGGCTCCTCCCCATCTTTCTTTTTCATATAGTCCATTTTTAGGGGGCCTACAGGCTATTCCACTTTAAATTTCGTTTATCGATAGATTATTACCCAGATAGCACACTGCAAGATGTCTGTTAAAGATTGCTTCATCTGGAAAGCATCTGCTGTGTACAAACATCTGATAGACATCTTTAAGATGTCAGTTTTACATTTATTTTAAATCATAAACATCTTAAAGACATCTTCTAAACATCTAATTGACATTTAATAGGAATCGTCCTATAGACATATTGCAGATGAGCAAACCCTAAAAAATGCATCTTGCAGATGTAAATGCAGACGTCAAATAGACGTCTCTGTGATGTATGTGTGCTATCAGGGTATAATATCTGCATCTGTGCAGTTCTTTGTCATAAATACAGTTTACAAAATATCATGAGGGAGCAATCGGTCCATCACACCACAGGTTTTCCTCCAGTGAAAATGAAGCACATATAAACGCATATACTTTATAAAATGATGTTGCCATTTTCATTTTCATATATATATTTCTATGTATGACTGGTTAGTAATAAGTGAAGCTAGTGATGCTGTTTTGGAATTGTTTTGAGATCTTGAAAATGTAATGTTTTCTTTTATTTGCAGTTGATTTGCAGTCCTTAAAGTCTGTGGCTGAAAGTCAGTCGGTAGTTGTTGTTTCTGCTCTTGTCTTCTTCTGTTCTTCTTGTTTCTCTTTATTTCCTTTTGCTTGTTAACAGGAGTTCATCATTAATGCTCAATCATCACTTAATTAATCACTATATCTCATTAACTTTAACACTACTTACCCCTGGTTTCACAGACAATTCTTAAGCCTAGTCCTAGACTAAAATGTAAATCTGAGCTGTTTCATCTGAAAGAAACTTGCACTGACTGTCATTGATCTTTAAAAGGTGTCAGTGCCTTTGTTTTGTCTTAAGATGCACACCAGTAATGCTTTTTTTCTATGGCATGTTTATAAAAATTACTTAAATGTCCTAATTAAACTATGACCTAATCCTGGCTTAGGCCTAAGCCCTGCGCATGAAACCGGTGCCTTAGTGTTAAATTTTGACACTCTGAGTGGATTATATAAACACTGAACAGTGTTCATTTAACACCAGTGTTTACTGTGTATATTTGTGCAAATATATCAAGTGATCAATTGAAAGCAGATAGAAGATAGAGAGCGGAGCGAAGAACAGAAGTGCAGAGACACTTTAACTGTAAATGCGCTGCGGTTTAAATGTGCTTCTGCTAAAATAAATGCAGACAAGCTGTCCTACAGAAGCTAAAGCTCGCAGGAGCCAAAAGTGTCAAAAAGCTGCAGTTACCTCTGCTTTTCTATGCATGCAGATGTGTGTGAGAAAGATGAAGTGTGAAAACCAAAGCAGAAACTGACCAGTGCATTGGAAAGTTTGCATTTTATACTGAGCAATGACATTTGAATTTGCTTCTTTGAAACTTTTTGAAGGTTATAGAACTTTGTTGTTGAAAAATATTGAGTGCTTGTTAGAATCACACACACACACACACACAAATATTCACACACACCACACACACACACACACACACACACACACACACACACACACACACATATATATATATATATATATATATATATATATATATATATATATATATAAAAGAAAAAAAATGGAGAGTCAATTCTAATAAATCAATAGGCCTATAACTTTCTTCTGCATTTTTACTGTTTGAGTGGGAGTTTTTGAGCCTTCAAATCATCTTACAATAATACAACAAAATACATAGAAAAACATTAGCTTTCTTTATTGTCTGATTAATCATGATGGATTATTAAGGGAAAAATTATTTATTAGAGCATTTGCATTACATAAAATGAATCAATAATCACTTAAATTACATATATATTTATATGTATATGTTTTGCTTCAACCCTAATCAAACACACCTGAACAAGCTAATCAAGGTATCATGATGGATTATTAAGGGAAAAATTATTTATTAGAGCATTTGCATTACATAAAATGAATCAATAATCACTCTCCAGGACCGGAGATCGCTACCCCGGGCCTATACTCAAAGTAGTTCAAAAACACTTCCACCTTCCTGAATATCTGATAAATCAGCATTTGATTGTGATTTCTACTGTTGAAGACGTCTGGATCTGATGTCATAAACCAGCACAGCAACAGCAGCCACACCCAGCAGAGCAGAGAGAGCCAGTCGGATCACAGCTTCAGTAGAACCACAGCAGCAGATGCAGACTTATGAGAGAAGAAATGAGGAACACTTGTAAAATGTGAAATGTGGTCCATTTAGTTTGTGAAAAAAAAATATATAATATACAACACACACACACAAACACATAACACACACACACATATATATATATATATATATATAGTGCCAATGACAGACCTGGACATGTGTGACAGAGTTCGCTGATGTCCAGATGTGTGGTCTGGTTGCTGATGGGATTGTTGATCACACAGCTGTAGGTGTTGTTATCCTGATATTCCAGCTCCAGAGGTAGAGAGAGACTAATGCTGAGATCAGACACACTGATGATAGAGATTTAGGTGTTTTTTTTGTGATATTAGAGATTCAGATGTAGAGAGTTCACCACTGAACACAACAATGAACAATTCTGCTGTGATGATGATGATGAACAGTCTCTGCTGATGACAGGAACAGGTGGACGAGCTAGAAGATATTGGAGAATAAAGCTAATTCAGTAAATAAGAGATCGGTGATATTTATAAACTCATTAATATTTAAAATTGAATGAAAGTAGCAGAGAAACAAATGTTGATTATGTTGAAATGGTGATTATAAATATATTTAAATTAGGAGTGGAACGGTTCAACTTTTTCACGGTCTGGTTTGTATCACCAAATAGAATATTCTATCTAACTACAAGCAACAGCACAAGTAAATAGAGTAGAGTAAAGATACAAATGAAATAAACAGTAATTTTCAGAAGTTTTTAGGTAGTTCTAGCATTAGTTTTTAGGTACAGAAATTGAATAAAGTTATCAAATGTAAAACAGCATTGCATATTTGACTGTATAAATTAAAGATTAATCTTAATTAAAGTTACAAAAGCTATTCAATCAAGAGCAGTGAGTGATTTCTTTGTTGTTGCTGTTCGAGACTGTCACTTTAAGAGAATGCACTGATCAAGTGCACTGATACAGTAGGCCTACGTTCAGCCGGCTATGTCTGCTATAGGATACTTACCAAGACGGGCATTTTGACATACTTTTATGTGAATTTGTCCATTCAAACACAATACTTCAAAGAGAGCTTAATATTTGCGCGTGTTCTGAGGATGAGTGCACACACAAATCTTTGCGCGCAAGCTTGCGTCCTCTGGCTCTTAAATGTCAAAACTGGCAATGCTTAAATAAGTTTAGTTTAAACACAGATATCAACGTGTGCTGTTCAGGTCTCACCTGTGTGCGCACTATCACCACCCGACCCGCATACGGCATTCGCATTGAACAAGAGTGAATGGTTTGTCCACGTTTTTTTTTTTTTTCATCACTGTTGTTGTAATGTCTGGGAAGCCAGAATGCACATCCAACAAGAGAAACATACATTAGCGGAAACCTGTTTTTTATGTGTTATTTATAAGAAACCATTTTACAAATGCGTTGTCAGATTTAAATTTTTTTTTTTTTGGGAAGCCAGAATGCACCATCTGTGGGGAGCCGCCACGGTTCGATTTGTTTTTTTTTTTTATGTGTTATTTATAAGAAACCATTTTACAAATGCGTTGTCAGATTTAAATTTTTTTTGAGTAAAATGTTTGTCTCTCTTTTATAATACTGTCAATAATTCTGATAGTGTTTGTGTCAAAAGATGTATATAAAACAGAGTAATTCTACCATAGACCGTGATATTGAATGTGTCGAGCAGCGTCTCTCTTCTGCTGCTGGTGACTTTATAAAGTCCAGAGTCAGTGGTGTTTATGTTCATGATGGTCAGAGTTCCAGTCTGATCCAACTTCAGTCTGTCTCTAAATCTCTCATCATAAAACTCTCTCTTATTGTCTTTTCCGTTGATTTTAGCTATGAGAACGAGTTCAAATGTCCACATTATCAGATCATCCCTCTGTATTTCAGTAAAATCAGTGTTTAGAGTGACAGAATCTCCCTCCATCACTGACACTGACTTCACTTCATCAACACCAAACACACCTGGTGAACAAACAAATATTTACTTATTAGAGATTTTCATTCACATTTGGAATTTTACTGCGCACTCAAGGGAATGATGGAAAATTGACAATATTAGAGGCAAAATTAATGATGGAATCAATAAAGAACATAATCATGTACAGGTAAGCAAATTAAAATATAAGGTGAAAAGAAAACAAACACTTACCAGCCAGACTCCATGAGCACAAACAAATGAAAATAAACATTTTCTTAAACAGTTCTCCAAACCAGTTTCCCAACACCGATAACTGCTATAATAATCGCACCCTGGCACTCTTGAAAAAGGTCGAATGTATAAAGTGTAAAGTGGTTTAGTAAAACATGACTCTCTTGAAAAAGTTGAATGTGTAAAGTGATTCCTGAAGAAATGAATTTTTTAGTAATTTTTATAATTGTAAAACTGGCTTACTTAAAATGTCCTGCCGACATTTAAAACATTTTTACCGTTTCCTTTCTCAAAATGAATTTTTTTCTGTTGTTTAACTCCTTTTGGGTCTGGATTGATACACTCCAAGGTCTGACATAAACGAGGGCTTATAGGCCAAAAAGTGCCTCCAAAAATTCAAGTTTAAGGGGTAAAAAAAAAAAAGCAAACAAACCCTACAAAAATTCTGATGTTTATACCGATAATATCATATTTACGCAATATCAGGAGTGCTATTTTACCCTGATTATCAGCAAGACTGTAAATGTGATACTGATTTTGATTTGTTACAGTTCCATACACAAGAAAAATAGTAGCCTAACTTACATTTAACATATTGTGTGTTTTTGATCGTTCAAAGAAAATATCACCAAATAAATCACAGTAGAACCAGAGTAAATGTTAATCTACATCTCTGAAAAAGCAGCACGAGCTAACCATGTTCCCAAATTTATTATGGGAATCCTTTAAAAATCTGTTTTCATCAAACAAGAAGATTTAAGGTCTCCCATTTCTGACAAAATAAAATCTCTGTGATATAACTTTAATAATAAATAAATATAGAAAATAACGATAAAAAATAAGACATCCATAAATATTACTATTGTAATTTTACTGTTGTTCTGTAAAATACAATTATCACTATATATAGTAGTATTGTTAATATTAACAACAAAACAGTAATAATAAATACTCTTTAACTTCTTCTCTTCTTTCTGTAGATCAAAGAGTGTCATTTTGACAAGTCATATTCAGTCTGTGAAGGGAGGAGGAGTTTTTTCAACACTCGCTGCAGAGCTTCACTAAACCGCTTCATTACAGACCGACAGCTTCATTCACTTTCAAGAGTGTCAGGAGGGCTCGATTATTATCACAGTTTTGTTGTGAAGCTGTTTTGCGAACTGCTGAAGAAAATGTTTATTTTCATCTGCTTGTTCTCATGCAGGCTGGCTGGTAAGTATTTTTATGGCTTCAGTTCTGTTATTAGTATATATTTTAATTTTTGTCCTCAAACATAATTCTGATATTTCCATCATTCGTGTTGTCTCTAATATTTTGCCTATATATATTTCTAATCCTGTATCAGACTAATATACTCAAATGCTTAGCATTCATGCTGCTGTCCCCTACAGTGCGGGGTAAAGGATTGTTCTGCAATGACCTTTTTAAATAGCTTAAACATGACTAAATAGTCTTATATTGAGTAAATATCCCTGTTTGTTCATCAGGTGTGTTTGGTGAGTCAGTGTCAGTGATGGAGGGAGATTCTGTCACTCTAAACACTCATCTTACTGAAATACAGAGAGACGGTCTTATAATGTGGAAATTTGGACTCGTTCTCATAGCTAAAATCAACGCAAAAGACAATAAGAGAGATTTTTATGATGAGAGATTCAAAGATCGACTGCAGCTGGATCAGACTGGATCTCTGAAAACATCACGAAACACCCAGAACCACAGACTCTGGACTTTATAAAGTAACCAGCAGCAGAACAGAGAAGCCGCTCAACACATTCAATCTTACCGTCTATGGTGAGTTAAAAGTAGGCCTACTTTTCACACTTTCATAGTAAAAATTTCTTCTAAATTTACAAAAAACAAAAAAAAAGAAGAAAAAAAATTTCTTCTAAATTTACAAAAGAAAAAAAAGAAGTGCATTAGTGAGACAGTTCCTTGTGTAGGATGTCATTGTTTTATTTTCATTGAAATTCATGAACATTTCCATATTTTTTTTTTTTTTTGGAATCCTTCTGTTAAGAGAGGGGTTTAGATCAGAATCAAGATTGTCTGCATCAACATTGACCTATGTGTGTGATGAACTTTGACTGAAACAATTCAATTCTAACAAATATAAACATCTATTTAATTACATTTATAATCTTTTTTTTTTCAGCACGTCTGCCTGTTCCTATAATCAGCAGTACCTCTTCACAAAATCCACCACCATCATTATCATCTTCAGTATCCAAATGTCTGTTGCTGTGTTCAGTGGTGAATGTGAGTGATGTGACTCTCTCCTGGTACTCCAAATGTCGAAACAGTTTATTGTCCAGCATGTGTGTGTCTGATCTCAGCAGAAGTCTTTCTTTACATCTGGAGTGTCTGGATGATTCCTACAGCTGTGTGGTGAACAATCCCATCAGAAACCAGACTCAACATCTCAACACTGAACTCTGTCAGCCATGTCCAGGTTTGTCTGTGATAATATCTTATATATATATATATATATATATATATATATATATATGTGTGTACACATTCATTTGCACCAATGACTGTCTCCTCCGCATCCTCCAGATGTAAGTCAGATAGTGCTGCTTTCTGCTCCTGGGTCTCTGTTGATCATAGCTGCAGTTGGGATCTTCTGCATCTGCAGGAAACGCAGAAAAACAGAGCAAGAAGGCAAGTATTGTATACCTACCTCTTTTATTATAGCTAACTCTCAGACATCATTTCATTTAGTGTTTTGTTTCTGTAATTTTAGCTGAAACAGTTGAGACTGGTGCAGAGATCACTTACGCTGATCCAACATTCTACAAATGAAAAGCACTGAAATCGGTAGGTGAATTTATTTCTGTGGATGGTATGTGTCTGTATTATTGGACTCGGAATTAAGGAGTGTTTTTAATGATTTTACAAACACAGCACCACAATTGACATTTGTCCAATGACTTTCATACCGTATATTGCTTATTTCCAAGATAGAGCGTTTGGGGCTAATATTAAGTTATTTTTTTGTATAGGGCTTCTTGGACGCGAGTTTGTTACGCATTTAAACATGCATTTAAATCATTAACAACTACGCTTGTTTGGTTCCGTACACACTGCGTAGAATTTTTAAGCTCATTTTAAGTTAATTTTGATAAGGTAATTCGCGTTTTTGGTTTTAGAATGCGATTGTCACTCCCGTAAATGATGGGTCCACCACGAACTGTGTGTTGTACAGGTTTACGCATTAGAACAGGGGTGGTCACAGTCCTGCAGAGTTTTGCAAAAACTCAAAAAACTAGAAAGCTACTGCTTGTATTAAATTAACTTAAATTAAATGAAAATAGTTAGAGAGCTAAAAAAAAAAAAAAAAAAAAAAAAATGCTTTTTAACAAGAATTAATATATAGACATGGGTTACATTTTAAAGTCTTCATGGAAAAAATACATCAGTGAAAATGCATTTGTGTTTTCTTTTCAGCCGGGCGTAAAGAGCAGGATAATGAGGTGTACGCTGGATTCTCAAGACACTGACCAACTCTTGATCAAAACTCTTGTTTTTGGCTAACTTTTTACACCCCAATCACGTTTTTTTTTTTTTTTTTTTTTTTTTTTTTTTTTTTTGTGAATTTAAATATATGCACATTAAAAAGTTCATAAAAGTGATGGATTTCTCACAAAGGGTTTTCCAAGTTTACACAGGATTTCATTGAGATATAGTTATACATATTGCATTCTTACTTATTTTGGAGTCCTGAAGTGGAAAAAAAGGATTGCGTGTGAATTGAGAAGCTGAGAAGAAAAATAAGACAATCACACGGTCGCAAAAAAAAAAAAAAAAAAAAAAAAGTTGAACCTCAGTTCTTTCAGCTCATATTCCATTCTGCTCTTAGTTTAATCTTTGATCTCTCATCACAACTATTTTAACCCATTATTGTTTTCATGTTTAACCTCATGATCTACAGATGTTTGATGTTTTAAAGTTTATCAAGTGTCTCTTTTTTTTTTTTTTTAGATTTTGATTTATGTTTGTTGTTTGTTTTAGTTTGTCTTAGGTTTTTATTGGTTTTATGGTTTTCTATTTAAGATTTTGGTGTGTGCTGTGATGGAAAAACAATGTGTTATTTTATAGGGGCAAATGTCTTAAATATTTAAGACTTTCTTTTTCCTACTGATTTAAAACTGATTAAAAATATATGTGTTATTTTATAGGGGCAAATGTCTTAAACCTTATTTAAAAGTGATTTTTGTATTCTATATTTCAATAATCAGTTCAAATATATTTTCGTAAAATATTTTATGAGTTATGTGATCACCACCTGATCCTGTTTTTGATTCTAATTAAGATTTGATCTGATCATCATGACTAGGAGCTCCTGTGAAAACCTCTATATTGTTCAGTGATCTGTGTGTCTGATCAGGAAATGTCAACAGACTTAGCAGCTCACTTTCCTCACTGAACTCTGACCAAATGTCTTTAATGTCAATCATAGTGATAGTGATCAAAATCATTTGTTTGTTCATCTGAGATGGGTTCGTGAAATGGTCTCCTGCCAATAAAATGTATGCAAATAAAATACATTCATTATACTTATTTTTTCTTTTTTTCATAGTATGGTGTTTTCATACAATACTGTTCATAGGATGATGTTGTACAGCAATATGACTCTAATATGAACATTTATTCAAATCATTTACAAATGAGAATAATACAGATAGCAGTGAATAATAATACAAGGCACAACACAATGTAGTATCACACAACATTTCTTTAAATACAGAGTTGTTTTAAAGGTGTATACAAACTTTTTTTTTGTATTCGATGTTATTTTTTTATCATAATTAATAATAATTAGTAGGTGCTTTAGATAAAATGTTCTTAATCCAGGTCCTGGGGACCCATCACTTTGCACATTTTGTGTGCCTGCCTTATTTAACACAATTGATTCGGATCATCAGCTCATTAGGAAAGAGCTCCATGAACTGAACTATGCTGCCGTCATGTGGTCTGCTTGAGAGGAGAAGTGCAAACAGGTTGTGTCCCGGATGAGAGAGGTTTTTGATGATGTTACCTGCCCGTTTCTTCACTCCGAAGTTCAATCTGAGTTGTATAAGTCCTGAAGGCTGGGCAGGTGCACACCAATGATCTGCCCGTTTCTTCACTCCGAAGTTCAATCTGAGTTGTATAAGTCCTGAAGGCTGGGCAGGTTTCATTATTTTGTCAGCGTCTCGTGTTTGATTTGATTGTGCACTTTAAGACAATGTTACAGTTTCTTTTTATGGTCAATGATAATTTTTTTTTTTTTTTATCACATTTTTAGACTTTTTAACTACATTCGGGAATATAATAATAATAAATGTAATATTATCAAATTGTGTGTTAATGTAAAAATGTAGGTTTTTAGGTTATTAATAATTTTGGTAAAAATATCCAATGTGCTTGTTGTGCACATGAAAAAAAAAAAAATGATCTTTTCTGCTGTAGGTCTCTTGAAATACTCGGTCAAGTGACTAAAACATGTAGAAAAACATGTCATCATACCGTAAGTTCCTGCAAAATTTACATTTAATGTAATGCTATTAACTTAATATTTGTCCTCCTGTATGACGTTTGTCAAGATCATTCATGAGCCTTCCTTGTTTAGGATTTGTTTGATGAGTGAAAGTGTAAATCAGTGGTGTTCTTTATTACGAATATCCAGTTATGAATCCAGGCATATTTCTCTACCTTTAATCTTTTTGATGATCCTTTTTATGACTTTTTAAAAAAATATATTTTTCAGCTGTTTCTGATGTCGATACAGATCAAAAGTCAGCATATATGATGGAGGGAGATTCAGTCACTCTACACACTGGTGTTGAAAAAGTCCAAAAAGAAAAGATTAATTGGTATTTTAATGGAATTCGCATCGCTATAATCACAAGGGATCTCAGTTATATCTGTACGGATGTTCAGTGTGATAAGAGATTCAGAGACAGGCTGAAGCTGGATGATCAGACTGGATCTCTGACCATCATGAACATCACAAACACAGACTCTGGAGAATATACACTAGAGATCATCAATAGCAGCAGAATCAGTGAAAAGATCTTCAATGTGTCTGTCATTGGGGAGTTATTTAATGAGTAGGTATTATGTCTTTTACTCACATAATTAATGTGTTTATTAAACAATAAATTTCAGAGTTACTTTTTCTTTACCAGCATCATTGAACAGTAAATAATGTAAATAAGGTTTTCAACTAAATTGCCTTTTACTTTTAAATTTTTGTTCTGGTGGAAAAGACACTTTCTCACTTATTTCTTAAAATTGGTCTGTCATTTCACAATACATTTTGGATCCAGCAGAATTTAGTTATTTAAGTCTGTATTAATAAAGATGGATAAACATGTTTTAGAACTTTTTATATTTGGATCCAGCATTTTTAAAATTTATATGTTTATAGGTTCTGCAGTTTTTTTTTTTTTTGTTTTTTTATTATGATCGAAGAGAATATGCAGAATTATATATATATATTTTTGTTTCTGTTAATTTCTTAAGATCCAGTATTATATATATATATATATATATATATATAGTACAGGTCAAAAGTTTGGAAACATTACTATTTTTAATGTTTTTGAAAGAAGTTTCTTCTGCTCATCAAGCCTGCATTTATTTGATCAAAAATACAGAAATAAAATGTAATATTGTGATATATTATTACAATTTAAAATAAATGTTTTTTAAATTTATTATACTTTAAATTATCATTTATTTCTGTGATGCAAAGCTGAATTTTTAGGATCATTATCACATGATCCTTTAGAAATCATTCTAATATGATGATTCATTATCAAAGTTGAAAAACAGTTCTGCTGCTTAATATTTTTTCAGAACATGTGATACTTTTTAAGGATACTTTGATGAAAAAAAGTAAAAAAAAAAAAAAAGCTATGTTTTTAAAAATATAAATATTTTGTAATAACAATATACACTACTGGTCAGTAATTTGGGGGTCGGTAATTTTTGTTTCTTTCTTTTTTTAAATAAAATCAATACTTTTATTCAGCAAGGATGTGTTAAAATTGATAAAAAGTGATAGTAAAAGAAAATATATTATAAGAATATATATTATTAGAATTTTTTTTATTTTGAATAAAATGCAGTTCTTTTTAACCCTTTTATTCATCAAATATATTAGACAGCAGAACTGTTTCCAACATCATAATAAATCAGAATATTAGAATGATTTCTAAATGATCATGTGATAGACTGGATGTTACATGTGACACTGAAGGCTGGAGTAATGATGCTGAAAATTTAGCTTTGCATCACAGGAATACATTTTTTTTTTTTTAAAGTATATTCAAAATAGAAAACTATTATTTTAAGTGTAATAATATTCATAATATAACTGTTTTTTTCTGTATTTTTGATCAAATAAATGCAGGCTTGATGAGCAGAAGAAACTTCTTTCAAAAACATTAAAAATAGTAATGTTTCCAAACTTTTGACCTGTATACAGTATATATAATATATATATAATATATATATATATATATATTTTTTTGGTAGAGATTTTCCCCCTCAGAAAGTTCCTCCAATCAGCTTTTTGTAGTTTCAGATGTTCCTGCTACTAAAGGAGATAAAATGAAGACAAAGTCAGCGAAGGAAGGAGAATGTGTCACTTTAGATCCTGGTGAAATAAAGAAAAACCGAAATGATGTGATGACGTGTTGGTATTTTAATGACACTCTCATCGCTGAAATCACTGGAGATCAGCAGTAGATCTGTACTGATAAACAGTGTAAAAAGAGATTCAGAGACAGACTGAAGCTGGATCATCAGACTGGATCTCTGACCATCACAAACACCAGAACCACAGACTCTGGGACTTTATTATCGACGGATCAAACAGCAGCAGCATCAGCAGCTGTAAGAGTTTCAATGATACTAGCACTGTTGAGTATCATTTAATCATTCACTGCCTTTAGCTAATTTAAAATACAGTTTGAAACCTTAAAATCAACCCAATAAATATATTCACTGTGGCCTGTTTGAGTTGACTCAATATTAAAATACAACCATCTCACCTCATCTCACAGATGTCACAGCTTTTATTACTTTTGTTTGTTTTGTTTTTTTAGGTTTGTTAGATTATGTTTATATTTATTTTGTCTATTTAGATTATGGTGTTTCTTGTGTTTTTTCAGGTCTGAAAGCAGGGATATATGCTGGTTTTGTTCTTCTTCTTCTTGTGGCTGCAGCAGCTGTTGTTCGTTTGATTTACTCTCGCTGCAGGAGATCCAGAAATGGCACGTATCACCAACAGACACAATAGTGAGAGGAAAACATCATCTTTATTGTGCCAAATGTATTAATAATTCTTACTTTAATGTGACTTTTTCCAAAGCAGCCAAGAAGAAAAACAAGGATGGGCTTCTGTAGAAAAGTACAGATTCGGATCTGAGTGTTTGTGTGTGATGTGGCTTCATTCTGCTCAGTTATTCATACATCAAACAAAGAAACACTATTATTACATGGCTCTCTGAAATGCTTGATTCAATATTTACTTTATTTTCACTGATAATGACTATCGTCAGTAGCAACTTGAATATCAGTCTGCTCACCCTGGTATCTAAGGCAGTCATTTCATTGTTTCTCATATCACAATGCAGACTCAGTTATATTATTATTATTATTATTATTATTATTATTATTAGAACATTTGCTCTTCTGGTGAAAAACAATAGTGCCAATGTGAATGAACAATGCCGTTCATCTCTCTCTTTACATTCTGTAACATGTTGTTTTCATAAAGATGAAGAAAGATGGAGATCCCAAGATCAGCATGTATCTACAGCAGCATTATTCCCAATGACGTAAACCAGCAAAGACACACTTCAGCTTTTATAAGCCTTTTAAAATTCTAACAATAACCTCTAAAAATAAATGTGTCGCAGGTCACACTGATGAATGAATTCTTGTGTCCAAAGCAACAAGTAAAGTACACCACAAGCAGTTCAGTTATTATAATAAATGCCTTTGGTTGTAGATTAGTTAGATTAGTCCTTGTGGAAGAGGTTTGTCTTTAGCTGCTGCTTAAATGTGCAAAGTTGCCATGTTTCAGCAGATCTAGTGCAGGTTGAATGTTTCTGTAGTGATTCTTGTAAAGTGACATTGTGCCTCACAGATTTTAATTTAAACCACATATATTTAAATCACAAATAATCTACTTGTAGAAACCAGTTTAAAACAGTTAAAACAAGTTGTGCTAAATATTTTACCCTTTTAGGTATTTGGTTTCTGGGCTTATTATTATTATTATTAATGTTCCCTTCATCTAAATGGTATACGATTTTGTGACTTTTTTTCTACACTCGCTGTACTTCATACTTGTGTACAATAAAAGTGCTAAAATGTATTGTACTACGCATTTTATAATAAATCTGAAAGCAAAACATGAGATTAACTGTCATTTTAAAAGTATTTGTTTCCACCAGGTGGCAGAAACTGTCCACTTAATAATAATAATAATAATAATAATAATAATGTGTTTAAAATTGTGCACGTTACATACTGTAAGTACTATATATGTTGGAGTCAGATCTTTGTCACCTTTTCACCCCTGATAAGTTTGCAGTAAAGAATATATATTTAATTGACTATTAAATCAGACATCTTCATTCATCATGGTACAGATCAATATGACTAAGAATAAGATACAATAGACAATAGGACTGATAGGACGTGGAGTAAAAAACACTCCACAAGAATATGACATATACCTTAACGTAAAGTCTCACCAAGCAGTTTTCCCTCAAAAGTTCACATCATCGTCCAGTGTAAAAAAAAATAAAAAAAATAATAATAATAATATTTATAAATAATTGTGAAAATTTTATGCCAGAATTTACACTGTTCTTAAAGTTTTCTAGATAAAAAAAAGCATGCATTTCATTGCCTCATAATGAACTTCTGTGTTGTGTACATTTAGACTATCTGTGGTTTTTAAATACAATTTTTGTGTTCTTATTCAACTGTCATTCAGGCCAATTCTGAATCCATAATTAATTCTTATGACACCTTTTTGAATATAGACCAGGGGTGTCAAACTCAGTTCCTGGAGGGCCGCAGCCCTGCTCCAACACACATACAATGTAGGTTTCAAATAAGCCCTGAAGGACTTGATTTGAGGGGTTCAATCTAAACTCTGCAGGTTTGACACCTGTGATACAGGCTTATTCATAAACGTTTATCAGTTCCATAATTACTATTCAGTTTTCAGTTCAATTCAACAAGGATTTAACAGTGTGACAAATATTTCTATCTGTGTATTATAAAACAAAATGACAACTTAAAATAGTTACTATTAGATGAAAAGGAACATCTTTTAAAAGGTGACCTTCGATACATCATGAACGTGGTGTTTCTGTTAAAACCACACCGCTCTGAGAAGATGCTGACCACTGAGTGCAAATAAAACAGTGTGTGAAATGAGAAGATGCAGTCACAAAAATAAACAGTTCTTCTGTTTCTATTCCACACTGCTCTTAGTTTGTCTTCTTTACCTCTCACTAAGATTATTTTAGCTCATTGTTGAATTCAAACTGTTGCTATAGAGATAGATGCATTTCCCTCTGTTTCGCTTTGAGTTTAACAATACATTATTATCTGGTCAGATTCTGGCTAACAAAACTTTGTATTATCAATAAATATCAGTCTGTGCAAAAAAGAACAACAACTAAGAGAAGTTTTGCCTCACCAATATTTTATTGTTGTTGCATCACAAATGCATTGAGTTCCTGTTTTAGCCTCTCAGCACCATTTGGTAATAACAGAGTAGCCGTTACACAACAGATTTCAGAACTTAATAAGATCAAAAATAATGTAATGTGAAAAATAAAACTTTACACATACACGTTAATTTTTAATTAGAATTTTTAAAACAAACAATAGTTACCAACTAAACAGAATACAGTAATGATCAAACAGAAAGATCAAATACACAGATACAGTATATATATATTCAGCTAGTGGGTTTATTTAGCATGTAGAAATAGGCCTCCTAAAGAAAACAAATAATCAAGTGTATAACTAAAACACTGCATATATTAATCAAATACGAATTAATTCTTATAAAAGATCCAAAATTGATTCAGTCAAGAGCAGTGAGTGATTTTCTTCTTGCCTTTTGTTGTTTGTTTAACATTAATGACACAGACATAGGCAAGTAAATTACGCTTCTGTCCACTTAAGACGCGCTTCAGCTGTGTGTCAGCATTGAGCTCGCTGTTTATTGCGCCTTATAATACTATTTAACATCTAGCACATCCCTCTCTTTTTTCTCATTCATGCATGGATCTTGATCACTCTTAGGTCAGGTGTATATAACCTTTTAGTGCTGCTACATGGATGTATTTTTGTATCTTACATATCTTAAAATATGTAAGATTTGTTTTTATTAAAATATCCAAAAAACACTGTTATATATTTTGTTTACTTGTGTACTTACATTAGGCCTATCCCACATGTTTCCAAGAATGTTTAAATCTAGAGAAATAAAAAAATTTAGAGAAATATAAATGTAACTAGCATAACAAGACGAAAAATCAGTGGCGAAAATTGCATACTGTGACTTTAAGAAAGCTTCATCAAAACAATTTCTAATACAATTAAAAAAAAATTATATATAAGTTTAGGAAGTGCACAGGTTCATTTCTCATTTTCAGTGGATGTATTCTAGAGGTGCATAAAAATCAGTTGTTGATTTCAGAATGATTGGGTGTGTCTTACTCCAAACTAAACTTGTCATCTGCTGCATATTCACTTATTCACAAGCCCCTTCATTCATCAGTACAATTGCTGATCTATTCATTGTAGAATCTGAAATACAAAGAACATGAGAGACGTTAAAAAGAAGGAAGATCTTGAGAACAATTCTGTTGAATTTACCATAAAATTACCAATTACTAAGTTCAGTAATAATTAAGCACTTGTTATTTTCTCACAAACGATTTCTCACAAATGAACTCGGTCTCCACAACATACAAAAGCAAGTGGAAAGTTTACTTGGATATGATATAGAGGGATGTTCAGAAGAATTGATTTGCTCACCAGAGACAGTGACCTTGAATTCCCAGCAAATGACCTTTCCGCTTCTACTGAGGAACTTTAGTTGATAATCTCCAGTGTCACTGGTTCTGGTGTTCTTGATGGTCAGAGATCCGGTTTGATGATGCAGCTCCAGTCTGTCTTTGAATCTCACATCACCATATGCAGTCTTACTGATGTCCCCATTCATTCCAGCTGCTAGGGTTTTATCTTGAAAGCTCCACTGTACCCGCTCACCTCTTTCTATGGTAAAGTCGGTGATTAGAATTAAACTTTCTCCCACCATTGCTGACACTATCTTGGGACCGGACTCACCTGAAGAACAAAGAAAGAAAATTACACTTACTAAAACAAATTTGATATTACGTTGTCAAATTCAACTGAGGTATCATGTCATTTGATATAGTTTAAAAGCACTATATTAAGTTAACATGTAGTTTACAGAAAAATATGGCCCCAATTTGAAAACCCATGTTCTATACAATGCAAATTCAGAAATAATCACACACATAATGACATGTAAACAGCAGTTTAATCATTACTGCAACTAACTTATTTTAATAATAAATTATTCTGATTATTATTACTGCTTTCATTTACATGTATGTAGAACATCAAAGCTACGTTTAAGAGGGAATGATCTCCTTCCACTGCATGCAGGCCAAATTAATTAATAATCAGTTTCGATGGGGATTTGTTACAAATTAGTTTTTGCAGCCATAGTCATGTTATGTTTTCAATTTAATCTTCTGCTGGAAGAAAACATTTTGAAGTCAAACTGAAAGACTCACAACAAATGAAAACTCTGAATTTCCTGTTCAAGTTTCTTCTGCTGCTGACGATACGTAGTTTATAAGGTCCAGTTGTGATGTTCTTGATGGTGAGAGAGCCAGTGTTCTTGTCCAGCCGTAGTCCGTCTCCGAATCTCTCATCGGCATCAGTGTATGTGGTCTCTTTGGTCTCTCCAGTCAGCTGAGCAATCAGATTGTTTTCATCTCCAAACATCCAGAGGAAAAGATCATCTCTCTGTGTTTCGATATCAGGGTTTAGAGTCACATATTTGCCCTTCACCCCTAAAATCATCCTCACTGTGAGTTGTGACAACAGCACAAAGACAAAGAGAAACAGAGAGAAAAAAGTTTACAATATATAAATGTGTGTGCATGTGAACACAGTTTGACAGTAATGCACAGAGGCCATTCATGTGCGGTTTTAAAATCAACTTGAAATGGACATGGGCTGGGTGATAAATAATATATCGAGATGAAAATAAAATGTGTCAGAAACAATTATATGCTCTGGACATTTTTACTCAATAGGTATTAATCTAATAGTCTATCATACAGCAGAAATACAAGCGACAGCAGTCTGCACAACCCGATCTCATGGCAATACATCCATATTTTACGAGGTGACTAATTCATACCAATTCACATGTTTTGGGATTTTTTTTTTTCTCGTATTTTATGAGGAGGCAAATTCATAGGAATTTGTATGAATGACCACCCCTAATCCTGCCCCTAAATCTACCCTTACAGAAAACATACAAATGAGGTTGTATGAATTCATACAAATTTGCCACCTCGTAAAATATGTATGAATTGGTCACAAGATATGGTTGGTCTCCATGTTCTGTGTGTCTCTCTGTGTATGAATGGCATGGTTTTGACTATTACTATTGAATACTAAAGTATAATTCTCAAGATAATAAAAAATATATATTACTTTTAAGGAATGATAAAACTGTTAAAGTTTTATTAATTTATTTCATAAGACAATTTTTTTTATGATAATTTTTTATCGAATCATAATATTTTGGGGCATTTCGCCCAGCCCTATGGACACTACTGACTGTCTTCTGACACAGAAACATTGTATTACTCAGTTTCCTGCCTCAAAGACCATGAATCCAGATGTGAAGAACATTTTGCTTTCTTGAATGAAATAAAAGCTGAATGAAGTACTCATGGAGGACAGTGTTTATTTGACAATGCATTTCAGAATCAGAATCAGAAAGAGCTTTATTTACAAGTATGCTTGCGGATACAAGGAATTTTTTTAGTGTCATAAGCTTCCAGTTCATAGAAACAACAACACACAGTCAATAAAAATAAGATCAGAATAAAAAAAATATACACATATATAAATATAAATAGACAAAGAATTAAAAAATAAATTGAAAACTAAAATTGTATGTACAGTTGTGCTATAGATGATAGAATGGCATAGAATAAGGTAGTAACAAATAAATATAAGGTTATTGCACATTAAACTGTTCATGAATTTGATTGCCTGGGGGAAGAAACTGTTCTTGTGCCTGTCTGTCCTGGGGCTCTGTAGCACCGAACATTATCTTCTGGTGTCCAATTTTGTAGCTGAGCTCAACCAGGCAGTTATTGAAGTGCAGAGGACGGACTGAATGATGGCAGAGTAGAACTGTTTCAGCAGCTCCTGTGGCAGATTAAACTTCCTCAGCTGGCGAAGGAAGTACAACCTTTGTTAGGACTTTTTTTTTTTTTTACAATGGAATCGATATGAGTGTCCCACTTCAGGTCCTGGGAGATGATGGACCCCAGGAACTTGAATGACTCTACTGTACCCACAATGCTGTCCATGATGGTGAGTAGGGGCAGAGCAGGGGGGTTCCTCCTGAAGTCAACTATCATCTCTACAGTTATGAACGTGTTGAGCTCCAGGTTGTTAAGACTGCACCAGACAGCCAGCTCTTTATCTACCTGTCTGTAGGCAGACTCGAAACCATCCTGAATGAGGTCAATGAGTGTGGTGTCGTCTGCGAATTTCAGTAGCTTGAAAGAGGACTCCTTAGATGTGCAGTCATTGGTGTACAGTGAGAAGAGCAGTGGGGAGAGAACACATCCCTGAGGGGAACGACATGTCTGACATGAATTTCCCCAGTCTCACTAGCTGTTGCCTGTCTGTAAGGATGCTGGTGATCCACTGACAGACAGAGCTAGAAACAGAGAGTTGGGCCAGTTTGGTCTGGAGGAGTGATGGGATGATTGTATTGAAGGCCCAACTGAATTCCACAAATAGGATCTTTACATAAGTCCCTGGTTTGTCCAGATGCTGCAGGATGAATTGCAGTCCCATGTTGACTGCATCATCCACGGACCTGTTTGCTCAGTAAGCAAACAGCAGAGGGTCCAGTAAGGGTCCAGTGATATCCTTCACAATAGCCAGAACCAGTTTTTTTCAAATGACTTCATTACAATAGACGTTAGAGCCACAGGTCTGTAGTCATTAACTCCCGTTATCTTGGGTTTCTTTGAGATGGTGATGATGGTGGAGCATTTGAAGCATTTAGGGACACAGTTCCAGTCATCTGTTGAAGATCTGTGTGAAGATGGGGGCCAGTTGGTCAGCACAGGTTTTTCAGACAGGCTGGTGTCACATATTCTGGGCCTTATGCCTTTCTTCTTTTTTTTCTTTCTAAAGACCTGGCACACATCATCTTCACTGATCTGAAGTGCAGGAGTGCGGGAGAGGGGGGGTTGCAGGAGGTGTTAAAAGTTGTGTAAAGAGATGGTCAGAAAGGGCTGTAAGGGTTTTGAATCTACAGTAAGGGGTCGTTTACAAGACAATGTTTTTTCAGCCAAAAACGGGAAACTTTTTATGCGTTTTTGACTGTTCATTTACACGACAACTGTGATTTGTGGACCAAAAAAGCATATTTTTTGAAAACGGGTTTTCAAAGTGCAAGTTTTTGAAAAAGGCACCGTTGTCATTTCCATGTAAACACCCAATACGGGAATCTTTGAAAACTGTGACGCGTGCGTAGTATGTGTTAGGTATGTAGACATGCGTAGTATGTCACACAACAATGGCAGAGTACATGGTACTGTTGTTGCTACTCAAGAGTTTGCTAATGCTTCTTCAGTAAAGTGTGGATTTACTTCACCAATATTACAACCAACAGCGGAGTCGCATCATATAATCATCACTTCCCTACAGGTACTGTTTACTAACAAAGTGACAGCACCAACTACTGGCCTGGCATACGTAATTCAGCGTTTTTTGCCATTTTTTCGCGGATATGTCTAACGCAAATTGTTTTGAAAACTTTGTCGGGAAAAAACTTTTCTGTTTTAGACTACACCGTTGTCGTGTAAACGTAGATAAAACTCATTCAGATCTTCAGCAAGTTGTTGATTTACCTCAGTGCTGGGGGATGGTGTCTTGTAGTTGGTGATGGGTTTCAGGCCTTTCCACACTGAAGCGGAGTCGTTGGAAGTGGACTGATCTTCCAACTCTTTAGTGTAGCTCCTTTTAGCCACTCTAATCTCCTTATTCAGCATGTTTCTGGCCCGATTGTACAAGACTGTCCCCATTTCTGTAGGCATCCTCTTTGGCATGGAGATGTCTGAGTTTTGCTGTTAATATACTGTTGTATATTACTATCTCTGGTGGGACGTGTAACATGCTGACTGTATTTTGGCAGTTCACATGAGAGATTTGATTTATTAAAGTCCCCAAGAATGATTATAACAGAGTCCGGGTATTGTTGTTCGGTCTCTGTGATCTGATCAGCGAGTTTCTGTAAAGCTGAGCTCACGTGTGCTTGCGGTGGAATGTAAACACTCATGAGAATGAATGAGTGAAATTCCTGCAGCTAATAGAATGGCTTACAGTTAATGAAGAGCACTTCCAGATCGGGACAACACATATTCTTTAAAGCTGCCCTGTCTGTACACCATCTTTCGTTGATGTAGAAGCATGTCCCGCTGCCTCATGATTTCCCCGTTGATTTTGCGTCGCGGTCCGCTCTGAACAGCTGAAAGCCCGGCAGATGAAGCGCACTGTCTGGAATGGCATCTTTCAGTCAAGTTAATGTTAATGAGTTAATGAACAGCGCTCTCTTCCACCCTCAGTACCCATGGCTGAAGTGCCCATGAGCAAGGCAATGAACCCCCAGTTGCTCCCCAGGCGCTGGATATAGCTGCCCACTGCACCGGGTGTGTGTTCATGGTTTGTTCACTTCTCACTGCTGTGTGTGTGCACTTGGATGGGTTAAATGCAGAGCACCAATTCCGAGTATGGGTTACCATACTTGACAAATGTCACCACTTTCACTTTCACTTTGATGGCAGCCATAATGTTGAAGTGGCTCTTAGTGAAAATAAGTTTGGCACGCCTCCCCTAGCTGGTGGGATTTCATTGGGAAATTTTTGAAACTTTAATTTGCAGGTGTGTTAACAACAGGAATGAACCACAACTGCCTTTTCTTACGGTAAATTTTACAGATTTTTTTTTTACAGTGCGATTGTTCTCATCATAGTCATGATGTTGCCCATTACATGGCATTTGTGTCCTAATGATAAGAGTCAGACTTGTAACTTGAAGGTCATGGGTTCAAGTCTTAGTACCGGGAAGAATTGTAGGTGGGGGGAGTGAATGAACAGTGCTCTCCAGAGTATGTGAGCGGAGTGGAGCGGCAACAGTTTTCCCCTCCACGCTCAGAGCATTTAATGATCACTCAACTCCAGCTCCACTCCGGGTTCACAATTTCCTGCTCAGGCTCCACTCTGCGCTCACTGATACCAGAAACACCGCTCCGCCTTCACTCCATGACTAAAGTATTTCAGCATGTTTGAAATGTTGTGTTCATAACGTAGCCTATATTAAAATAAAATAAAATTACAGGAGAGTTTCAAAGTGGCTTAGGCTATTGTGTGCAAACGTTTTTTTCCTACCACATGCAAAATTAATGACATGGTTGTCAGCATTAAAAGGTATAATTGCTACTTTCTGCAGTGTGAATGTGCTGTACCTGTTTAAATCATGCTTTAACCCGAAAATATTCAGTAAAAGGAACAGACAAACTCCTTGAGAACTAGCCTATAACTTCCCGCTTGGGTACTGCAGTCATTATAACCTTCTGATTTGTGAGAGACATCTGTATCAAGCTTTAGCTAAATATGTTTATCATGTAAATTCTTGCTAAATATGCATTTATATTACGGGCTATTGGCATGAATTGTACTCGTGATGGAGTGGTGGTGGAGTGCTCTTGGACCGAGTGAAAACCACGACGGTCCGACTTAAAAAATCCGCTCCTCGCACCAGTCAAATCACACCGCTCCGCTCACATACTCTGGTGCTCTCTTCCACACTTATTACCCACAACTGACAACTGAGGTGCCCTTGAGCAAGGGAGTGTACCCCCAATTGCTCCCCAGGCACCACAGCGAAAGTGGCTGCCCACTGCTCAGGGGTGCATTTCCCAAAAGCATCATTGGCTAATTATGTTCATAAGTTCCATTGAAAACTATTGGTAATGAAAGAACTTTTGACCATAGTTGCTATTGGGAAACGCACCCCTGGGTGGCTGTTCAAGGTGTATGAGTGTTCATTACTCACTGCTGTGTGTGTGCTCTTGAATGGGTTAAATACATCATACTTATCCTCACGTCACTTTCACTTTACAGTTTGGTACAGGATTCAGAATGTAGGGATGTGCTCAAAGCCAAATACCACATTCGGAAAGGAAATTACGTATTCTATGGAGCCCCTAAAAAGGACTTGGTGATGAACAAAAAAAAAATGTGTGATGGGAAGAAAAATAAGTTTCAATGCTTTTGCATTGTGTCGCATCAGGGAGCCACTATCATTATACCGGGACTGAAATTGCTTTTGAATGTGTGCGCGATTTTTACTGTCAGACAGTCATCTCTCCTTACTATCTTCACGCAATAAGTGAAATCTGATGTACTGTAATGTGACTGACTTCCGCAGCAATCCTAACCAAGTCCCTTCACAGGCTTTATAGAATGCGTTATTCATTTTACGTGCCTTTCCAAATCGCCATCTCCTTGTAGCATTTTCATTTATGTGTGTGTGTGTGTAACATTGGAATTCCTTCTGCTGTTTTGCCCCCTTTACACATTTTATAAGCTCTTTGTGAGTTCTCAACTGGTAAAATACCATTACATGTACACACATACAACAAGCACATTTAGCCCAGCAATGCAGCATTGTTTTAGATGTTCAGTAAGTTATGTTGCAAAATGTACATCATAAATCCTGTTTTTTTTATAGGTATGGTGACAGTGTGAATGCTAAGTGAACCATCTGTATCAACAATATAATGCACCATTTTCTTTTTTAATTTGAATCAGAAGAACCAAGAGAACCAAACTACAACTGTGAACACACCCTTCCATTTCTGAAGACAGAACTGATCAGAAGTTTGCATGCAGCCTGCACAGTTTGAGCTGAATTAACTGCAGAAAAACTGAAAGACTTGAGATACTCACCTCTCACAGCAACATTAATTCTCTTGATTGTGGTCCCTTTTTTGCTGATGACCTTCTGTTTATAAACTCCAGTGTGTTCAGTTGTGATGTTTCTAATGGTCAGGGATCCAGTACTAATGTCCAGCCCCAGACTGCCTCCAAATCTCTCATTGACGCCGTCAAATGTAGAGATATTTCCATTACCTTCATTGATTTCAGCTATGAGAGTGTTTTCATCTCCAAACAGCCACAGAATCGTATCTTTTTTCCGTATTTCAGCATTAGTCTTCAGAACCAAAGCCTCTCCCTCCTTCACTGACACATTATTCACTTTATGTCACAGCAGCACACAGAAACAGAAAAATAAGATTTTTACATGTGAGTTAGTAAAGCTTCATTGAGCAGAGGGCCTTTCGCACCGCATGAACCTTTTCATAGTACCAGAACTAATTATGGAACTACCCACCTTTGAGCGTTACTTCCGTCACTTCCTAGTACACACTGCGGTGTGAATGCAACCCTTAAATGGTACTGTGAAATAGTTCACGCAAAATCTTCCCAGTACTTTTAGTACTGGACATTTAGTTCTGGAACTAAAGCAGTGCGAAAGGCCCTCGTGTGTGTGTACTTGTATTTGTAAGTTGGTAATAAACTGTAAAAATAACATGCATAATAATCATATCATTTTTTAACAAATAAATCATTTATCTATATGTGTGTGCATAAAGTGTGACACACACAACCTAAAAAAAAGTGAAGGCATAACATTTTGATAGCCATTTGGTGGCTGGCTGCAGTATAGATCATTAACCCTGCCCTCTCCATGTAAACAAATGTGACTTGAGCCAATCAAAATAATCAAACTTTTCAAAAGATTTTTCCCAAAGATGGTTTTCATACTTGTTACATTTTTACATTTTTCTAATAAGTTTGCTTTTAGTTAGTTATTTGATGCTAAAAATACGGTGTGGTGGCATGATTGTGAGCTCAGAATTGGGTCTGCGGGAGTTTGGGCAGGACTTCGAAACCATGGCTCCATCTCACAATCACTACTGCGCAGACGGACTCCAAAAGAATTACTACTGTGCAGACTCTGGGTCTAAAGGACATAATTTTTGCAAGATGACAGTGGCCATACTGACAGGTTTTGGCTTAAATTTTCTATAGTGAAAGGAAGTAGATGTGCATCAGTTTTTTTTAATTTTTTAAACAGTCTATAGTGTGCATTTAGTGTACACTGTTTAATTGAGTCTGTAACTGTACTGTATCAATTCATCATTTTGTGCATTATAGGCCTAACATACAAAAAGACAAATTACAATAAAACACTATATGCAACCTAAACTATTAAAAATTTGTTTAGTAAAAACAAAAACATCTCACAAATATGCTTTTAAAAAACAAACTAAAAGAAAGCTACTCACAATTTATTACAATGTTGAATCTCTTGTTTGTGGTTCCTTTGCTGCTGCTGCTCATCTGTAGTTTGTAAAGTCCAGATTGTTCGGTTCTCATGTTCCTGATGGTCAGTGATCCAGTCCTCTTGTCCAGCTTCAGTCTGTCTCTGAATATCCCATCAGTACCTTCATATGTTGCTCTGGTCTTTCCAGTCATTCGAGCAATGAGATTGTTTTCATCTCCAAACATCCACACAATCAGATCATCTTTCTGTGCACCAGTATTATCAGGGTATAAAGTGACTGATTGTCCCTCCACCACTGAAATTATCATGACTTCATTTGTGACAGCAGTGCATAAAAAGAGAAAAATATTGCCATTAGATCAAGTGTGGATGCTGTTTTATCAGTGATCATTTTAAAGAGGTCATGACATGAGAAATCAAATTTGCTTTGAAACATCCTGCAAATTCCATAGCTTAAACCATCCTCCTCATTATTAACAAAGCATTTATTTAATCAAGTGCCACAAAATGGCTCATTTTGGATCAAGGGGCAAGGTTATGTCACCTGGGCTTCGTTCAGCCCCGACAAGATGGGGGCAAAATATTTTTTAAACCGAAACAGTGGTGCGTTGAACACCTTGTTCTGATGATGCAAGAGTTGCAACTACTGCAAATGAGAAGGCCTTTCTTTGTGTTCTGTTTGAAGAATTTTCGGAGCCTGATGAAATCGGTATAAATATGTGTTTTTGCCTTTAATGTAAATAAACATGTGCAAACACTATACTTGCTCTTGTGAATTTATTTAGATGTAAATTACATCGTGCGAGCTGTCTCTTTAATACCACTTTGTTTATATGCATTGCTGATGATTGGGCTGACATTTTTGACACACCCACCAAACAAGAGAAAACATATCTCAAACCATGTTGCACACCATTTACAGGAAACATGTCGTTCAACCTGGAAACCGTAGCAAAATGTTGTGCACCGGTTTGAGCTTGAACTTGCCCCAGGGCACAATCATTTGCAAAAACACTGCCTCCAGAGCAAGGTATCAACGAATAGTCAATAGTCATTAGGCCCCCGCCCAATGACGTTCACTCGCTTAATGGCTGACACTTGATTAGGCTGAATTCGAGTGTCGCCTGTGATGGGACGTCCGGTTCTTTTCTATGAACCGGTTCTTTCGGACAGTTCGTTTCAATGAACCGGTTAAAAAAAAAAAAATGGTTCATCAGTCCTTTTATGCCCTAAAGTAATGACGTCATTCGTGATGACGTAATGATATCAAGTCTATCGTCCCGAGCCGGGATGGAAATACACATTCAAATATATAAAGTCCGTAATCATAACATAAATCAGTTAAGACATCAATCATGATCTAAAAAGTTTACAATTAAGTTTTGCAACTAAGCACCCAAATACAGTAACAGGCAGTGATGGGCATACGAGGATTTAAGTCTTGAAGATATAAAGTAAATAAATTAGTTGTCATCACCCCAGAAAACATATTCCACTTACTATAATCCATTGCGATTTATTTGTAATTAAATAAACTTATGTCCCGCCAGATTGCCATTCATTCAAGTCTTCGGTTTACCCGCTCTCATGACATTAGCACAGAATCAGTTGTCCAAAAGAACCAGTTCAGTTCAGATGTGTTGTGTCAGTCAAGGGCAGTCTGTTCGGTAGCTTCACGCTGAATCATGCAGGCGCAGTATCATCAGCTCATCAGCTCAACAGTTCTCGGTTCACTGTACTGGGGATTCGAAAACCAATGTAACCGGTTCTTGACTCAAGAACGAGAACCATTCTAACCAGCATGCTCCAGCACGTTCAGTTTATGCTGCTCTGCTCTGTGTTCATCTTCAGTTCTCTCTTCACAGCAGTTCACTCAGTGTACTGTTTGAGTAAATGAATTACTCCGGGATATACACTCACCTAAAGGATTATTAGGAACACCTGTTCAATTTCTCATTTCTCATTTCTCATGCAATTATTTAATCAACCAATCACATGGCAGTTGCTTCAATGCATTTAGGGGTGTGGTCCTGGTCAAGACAATCTCCTGAACTCCAAACTGAATGTCAGAATGGGAAAGAAAGGTGATTTAAGCAATTTTGAGCGTGGCATGGTTGTTGGTGCCAGACGGGGCCGGTCTCGGGCGGGTCTGATCTGCTCAGTTACTGGGATTTTCACGCACAACCATTTCTAGGGTTTACAAAGAATGGTGTGAAAAAGGGAAAAACATCCAGTATGCGGCAGTCCTGTGGGCGAAAATGCCTTGTTGATGCTAGAGGTCAGAGGAGAATGGGCTGACTGATTTAAGCTGATAGAAGAGCAACTTTGACTGAAATAAACACTCGTTACAACCGAGGTATGCAGCAAAGCATTTGTGAAGCCACAACACCCACAACCTTGAGGTGGATGGGCTACAACAGCAGAAGACCCCACCGGGTACCACTCATCTCCACTACAAATAGGAAAAAGAGGCTACAATTTGCACGAGCTCACCAAATTTGGACAGTTGAAGACTGGAAAAATGAGTCTCGATTTCTGTTGAGACATTCAGATGGTAGAGTCAGAATTTGGCGTAAACAGAATGAGAACATGGATTCATCATGCCTTGTTACCACTGTGCAGGCTGGTGGTGGTGGTGTAATGGTGTGGGGGATGTTTTCTTGGCACACTTTAGGCCCCTTAGTGCCAATTGGGCATCGTTTAAATGCCACGGCCTACCTGAGCATTGTTTCTGACCATGTCCATCCCTTTATGACCACCATGTACCCATCCTCTGATGGCTACTTCCAGCAGGATAATGCACCATGTCACAAAGCTCGAATCATTTCAAATTGGTTTCTTGAACATGACAATGAGTTCACTGTACTAAAATGGCCCCCACAGTCACCAGGTCTCAACCCAATAGAGCATCTTTGGGATGTGGTGGAACGGGAGCTACGTGCCCTGGATGTGCATCCCACAAATCTCCATCAACTGCAAGATGCTATCCTATCAATATGAGCCAACATTTCTAAAGAATGCTTTCAGCACCTTGTTGAATCAATGCCACGTAGATTCTGAAGGCGAAAGGGGGTCAAACACAGTATTAGCATGGTGTTCCTAATAATCCTTTAGGTGAGTGTACAGTATGTTTATTTCTACTCAGAGGGAGTGTCAGCCACATTTAAAAAGTGAATAACTTAAGTAAATTTGTGGATTAAAACTAGAGACATTAACCGTTTCAGACAATTCTGTCTGATTTGGTGAACTGGTTCAACCAGTTCACTAAGAAGAACTGGTTAAATCGAACGATCCGTTCGTGAACCAGACATCACAATCTTGTCTACACTAGATACATTATACAGATGCGAGTTCACTTTCTGACACAGTCCACGTGTTTAAGTCTGTCGTCAATAGGACAAATGGAGTAAAATAATGGCACATTGTCATGGATAGTTCGCAAAGAAAGATGAAGCAGTACTAGATCTGACTGCAGCTGCATCACAATTCGTAAGTAAATGATTTAATAATGCTTTTCAAATAAATCTGTACCATAAAACAATAATCAACATGGGTTTGGCTTTTTAGAAACAATTTACTTTTAAAGTTGACTCAATTTTAAAATTGACTACGTCCACAAAACACTGATTATGCAGGTAAAAACATCAATCTCTAAATGGTTACTACTGTTTACCAATAAACTGTGCTATAATAGTTTACATAATTTTACCTTATCTGATATAAATAGCAATTATCATGTCTAATGAGTATTTTTTTTTTTTTTTTGTAATTTCTAAATAATTTGGTTCAGTTTGCGAAAACTCAATCTGCTAATTTTATGGTAATTTATCAAGCTTAATGTCTGAAATAACTGCCAATAAAGAAATGTGATCATTATACTGAAAAAAAGTATGATTCTTACCTTTAACATTAACAATGAATCTTTGAAACGAGGTTCCTCTGCTGCTGCTGGTCTGTAGTTTATAGACTCCACTGTGTTCAGCTGTGATGTTTGTGATGGTCAGTGATGCAGTCTTGACTAGTTTCAGTTTGTCTTTGAATCTCCCATCAATACCATCAAAGGTAGTGATCTCTCTGGTTTCGCTTTTGATTTCAGCTATGAGAGTCTCTTGAGGACCAAACATCCACAGGATCTGATCATCTCCCTTTATTTCAGCATCAATTTTTAGAGTGACAGATTCTCCCTCCATTACTGACAAAATCTTCTCTTCATCTGTCACAGCAGTGCACAGAAACAGAGAAATGAGGAGAAGTAAGTGAATGAGCAAATTGACAAGTCAGTAACACTGAGAACATTCCGTGATCTAATAAAGCAATGAACCCCAGGAAGCCAGCAACCACTTTGTTGGAACCACAACTGTTCCTAAGGAACTATATATTAGGTTAATAAGCCTCGTGAAGCCGAGGTTTACAGTGAATTTATAACGGCTAAGGGGGTTTTAGGCACTCCGCTTCGCGTCATCCCTAACAATGTCCCTTAGCTTTTATAAATTCACTGTAAACCACGGCTTCATGAGGCTTGTTGCTTTTATAAAATGGTTATCCATAAACATAGTAAGGTCAAAGAGTATAGAAGCCCAAGAGGCGAAACTCTGTTGTGTTATGGGTAACAGTCTGTAGATGGCGCTGCGGAGGCGCGGCCGCCATTATGGACTGAAAGCTGCTGAAATCATCATATGATCAGTTCTTTCAATCAGTTATTGTTCATTTTTAGAAATCTATACAAAACTTGAACTGATATTTATTGTTTGTTTGTTCAAATCTCTACCAGTGCAGAGGTTTTGCTGTTCGTTTTTAGAAATCTATACCAAAACTTAGTAACTGGCTAGTAGTACACTAGTTTCCGAAAGATGGTCAGACTTATTTTTTGTTCATGTGTGCATTTGCTAGATTATACACCTTTTTGACTAATGCTTCCATTCTATGTCAATGCCTCTTCTCTCACAAAAAAAAAAAAAAAAAAAAAAAAAAAACTTCTCATACACAAATGCACACACAATAGATGGTGGTGTCTGATTAATTACTGAGATCTTATGGCACCACTTCCATTTTAGTACTGTTTATAGTTCATGTGTGCACTTTCTAGAATGCACATCTTTTTTTTGTACCTTTCCGTCTGTAATAGGACATTCACAGATTGTTTTTGTTCTTGCCATTGAAACGTTCACTGTGTGCAATTTCACTGAAGATGTTGAAAAACAAGTTTGTTAATATTTTTGTGAAATTCTATGTAAAAGATGAACTGTCTTTAGAAATGCTCATTTATAATTTTATTTATTTATTTATTTATTTATTTTTCCAAATCATATATATGGTGATGTTCACTAATGTCAAAATCAACATTTGAATAAATTTTATTACTGTGTGTCTGCCTATATATATTATTTCATGAATTTCTGTTATTCATATAACAAGGAAAATGCATAATAGAACATAAATATTGATAGATTAAAGGGTTTGCAGTAATTTTATAATTGTATCTTTGCAAACCTTAAGTGGTAGTCTAATGAAGCCGATTCGGTGGGGGACATACCCTTACGAAAAAGTACTATAGGAATCTTTTAGTATTTTGGGGACAAAATATTATAGTAATCTTACAGGAATACTAGGCCTATAGTAATTTGGGACATACTACAGAAGTACGATAAGACTACTATAGAAATACTATAGCAGCTTAAAAATATTATAGAGGTATTACAGAACATCACAGAAGTATGTTATGTTCTGTAATACCTGTATAATATCCTAGAGCCGCTATAGTATTTCTATAGTAGTCTTATAGTACTTCTGTAGTAATATTTTGTCCCAAAATACTATTTTCCTAAGGGTAATTAGGCCATGCATAACCGACACATAGACGTATATTTTCTGTCATTTAACGTCGGTCATCCTCATTAATGTATTTTAAATTGTTTTCATATTTAGATATGACGGCCAGAAAAAAATTAAGTTATGCTAAGTTTTTGTTTGTTGTTAAGTTTTTCAGTGCCATTGACTCCCATTATTTCTTGGCGTTTTGCTTCAGTTTTCAGTCCATAATGGCGGCCGCGCCGTCACGTCATGGGGGCAACTGTTGCTATGGAGCGTTCTATTGAGTTTCGCCTCTTGGCTTCTATACTCTTTGGTAAGGTTTCACAGAATAAAACAACAAATAAGGTGTAATGATATAAATAAAAAAAAAACGTATTCTTCCACCAAACAATGTAGTTCCTCAGAAACAGATGTGGTTCCAACAAAGTGGCTGCAGAGCAACACACAGAAGTAAACAAAAGTCTATGTTTGTAGTGTAATTTACAACAGCTCCGAAAGCGGCTCAACCAATCAGAATCAAGGACCAGAACTATCCGTTTTATAACAATTGATAATAGTTTTCTGGTAACAGTTTTATATGTTTTTTTGTATGAATTTTATAAGTTAAATTAGTTAAACTCTTGCTATATGAGTTGAAGTACTTACATTTTTTGCAAAGTTGTTCAGCGGTCGTGTCTTCATCTGTCACAGCAGCACGTAGAAATGTGAAACGAGATTGTGAGAATGTAGATGAAGATGTGTGGTTCTTTACATGCTTTTAATAATCGGTAATCGGTATATTTATTATATACTCAAGGCAGCAAAGGATATTTCCACAGAAATGCTAACTATGCTTTAATATTCCTTCATTAATAATAATAATAATAATAATAATAATAATAATAATTATAAAACATTTAGTTAACCCAACGATGTAAATTCTGACATTATTTAATTGCCCTCATGTCATTCCAAACTTGACTTTGACTTTCATCTCTGAGACAGAAAAAATGTATCAAAGATTAAGAAGATTAATCAAAATATTTACATACACACAGGTTTCAAATGAGCTGAAGGAGAATAAATAATGAATCTAAATATTATTTGGTCACACTTCATTTTAAGGTCCAATTCTCGCTATTAACAAACCATTAACTACGACTTAAGCCTTAAACTCCTAATTTGCTGCTTATTAATAGTTAGTAAGGTAGTAGTTAAAGGGAAGATCAGATGCAAAATGCACTTTTACATGTTGTTTGAACATAAATGTGTCCTGGCAGTGTGTGTACACAACCACCCTATAATGATAAAATTTGCCCAGTGTTTTTTTTTCAAATCCCTGAAAATCATAATCACTTTCTCAGATCAAGCCGTTCACAGATGGAGACGAGAATGACTCCTAAGCGTTTCAGGTGTTTTGTTGTTGGATGTAATAATTAACACAGCAGTCGTCATTTACTCCCGACATCTGAGCCGCTGAAGACACAGAGGATTACTTTTGTTTTTGAATGCGCCCCCCAATCTACATAAATGCACCTATCTTTGCGCGACTCATTCGTGATCCAGCTTCACCTACAGAAGAAGTGAGAGTCAGCTTTTTTTATGAATCTTGGCAAATTGCCTTTTCTAATAATGTGCTAGTTAGCAAGTTCCACAACGAATGCGGCTAAAGTTTACATTCTCAGAGAACTGCTGCTCATCCCATGGAAGAGAGGGGCGGGGTGAGCAGAGCTCATTAGCATTTAAAGGGACATGCACCGAAACAGGTCGCTGTGAACAGAGCTGTTTTTAACAGGGTAAAAAAGGGTGTTGTTCTACACTACCATTTAGAAATTTTAACCAAAGATATGAATACCATAAAGAACCATACCAACCTGTGGATAATGGGCTTCTGATGTCCCCTTAAAGTTAAGGTATTAGGGATGTAGCGTATGGTCACACAGAATAAATGCTTTATAAGTACTAATAAACAGGCAATATGTTAATAACAGGCCTGTTAACAATCAGCTAGTTAATAGTGAGAATCGGTCCCCTATATTTATGTTTTAGTTTTTACTAATTTTTTTATATATTATTTTTTTTTTGTGTTTGTTATTAATAAATTTTTTTTTTTTACGTGTTATACATCTTTTATATATCTTTTATTTATACTTTCTATAAATATAGTAATACTAATGATCAGATGTGAAGTGATAGATGAACTCACTTACAGTATTAGGAAACAAAAGCATTAAAGCAAAGAAAAAAAACACCAGTGCATCTCCATCTTCAGGGTTTCTGTAATAGTGTCTGAAAGAAGAGGCTGAATGAAGCCATAAACAGTGACACACATACAGACGAGAGACAGACAGCCAACACAAACCTCAAAACAGCCACAGCAAGCTTCATGCTACATTTCTCAGCCTTGCTCTTAGTTTTGTGAACTAAGATGAAGTTGTGGTCAATTCTGCATTTTTAACAAATATTCAGAAATTAGTATATTAATGTCATGCAACTCAGTATTGGACAGTCACACATTATATGAATTATTGCATTAAATTACGAACAGAGCTTGTGGTAAGAAAAAACAACAACATAGAAACACAGAATATGAACACACATACATAAGAACTCTATTGTCCGAAAATCTCAGTTTGCCGTTTCAGCTGTAATACTTACTCTTGTTTAACATTTGTTCAGAGATCTCAGGTTCTTGTCATATCAGCACATAGGAATTAAGAAAACAGGAGATCATTAGAGATGATCAACAACATTTTTTTCAAACATCATTTGATGACTGTATGTGCAGTTCAGTGATTATTTGGTGAAAATCTTCCTCTTTGCTCATCAGTCAATTACAATGCTATTACGGTCCTTTAACAGAAATGTTTCTATGAACTATTATAGCATTAAAAAAGAGAGAGGGGGGGGTGAGCTCAGTGGCATTTTAACTTTTTGCTTAACCCATCCCTTTAAGCAAGCGGTGACAGATTCATTGACACTTGACATATCTTTTTCTTGTTTTACATCTACATCTGTGAGGTGATATGAAGAGCCCAGGCAGACCAGCTACAATTCAAAATGGCCAAAGGAGAGCAGGATAATGAGTTTAGGTCTTGTGCAACCTCACAGATGTTGTTAAATACTGCAGTAAAACGATTTTTGCATTTTTAACTCTACTGTGACATGATAAAGCTCATGTAACACTTGCTGTACGAGTTGTAACACTTACCCATTAAACGCTTTAGATCACAGATTCTGTGGCGATAGTAATAAACAACAGCAGCTGCAGCTACCAGCAAAACAGTAACACATGTTCCTGCAATAGCACCTGAAGACCCTCCTGGTTCTGTAATGATAAAGAGAGACAGGAACAAACACTTTAAACATCAGCACTGTATAACACGAGTGAAGATCTGATAACTACATCTCTGTTCATGACCCTTAAATTCATTTTAACATTGAAACAGTAGTGAAGATTAAACAATTACAATATTGTAACATTATTATCAGAAATCCGAGAACAGTCCATATTTATCGCTTAGAATTCTTCTGGGAAAGAAGTTTTGAGCTCTGAATGTTAAAGTATAATGTCATGAAGTTTATTTGAAAAGGAAAATCTGATTCCTCATGATTAGGACATCATCACGGCATCTGAGTTACAGACAGCTGATGAACAATCAGATTTGAATCTTTGTAGAGCTGTTGTATAAAAGTCATGATCACGCTTGCCATCATGCTGCTGTTCTGAGTATCAGTCATGTGATCACCTGCGGACCAATCACAGCTGTGATGATATTCAGAACAACAGCATGACTGTGATATCGTCAAACTAAAACTATGTTAGATTGCTGAACACACTGTAACTAATATTTTGTAGCTGCACCTTAAAAATCAGTTTAATTCAATTTCATTTATAAAGTAATACACATTTGAAAATAACTTACTAAAAAAAGTATCCTCACCTAAAACAGTAACACTGAATTTCTTATATGAGGTCCCAGTGCTGTAGTCGATCTTTACTTTATAAAGTCCAGAGTGTTCGGTTCTCATGTCCGTGATGGTCAGAGATCCAGTCAGATCCAGCTGCAGTCTGTCTCTGAATCTCTCAGTTTCATTTACCAAGGTAACTTTTTCAGAACTGTCAGCAATGATTATACCTTTATCTCCAAACCTCCACACTATCTTAATAAATCCCTGTGTTTGATTGCGTTCAGGGTTCAGAGTGACAGAACCCCCCTTCATCACTGACACTGACTTCACTTCTTCTGTTTCAGCACCAAACACACCTGAAGAACAAACAGAAACAGTTTCTCAGAGATTAAAATCACAGAACATTGTACAAATTTAACACATCATTTAGTCTTGTCTTATAAACACAAGCTACCAATAAAGATTGGAGCAGTCCCAACAAATAAATGAGAAAATCTCATAAATTTATCTAGAATCTATGGATTACATTTATTTATTCAGCAGACACCTTTATAAATACAAAGCTACTTATAAATGATAAATACATCATGAGTAATTGCTCCTACACAGACAGTAACATGAGACGTGCTGTGATATAATGTTCCAGAGGGCTTTCAAAATGTACAAAGATTAATCATTAGAGGTTACAAGTAGACTTTTCTTTTGTTTGTTTATTTTATGTTAATTACAATTGCTGCCTCTAATTATTGACAGACAAAGAGAAAGAAGGGATGAGGTCAACAGGATTGAATTTGTGAAGTGAACGTTTTAGTGTTTATTTAGTAAAAAGATAAAATCAGACCCTCGGGGTAAGATGGCCCACAAACATTTTTTGTCGGCAGATGGTTGCCATATGGAGGTTAGAGTTGGATAGTATTGGTGTGCCCCCTCTCTCGAAAAAAACAATCAAACAAAGAAACAAAACAAAGGATCAAAATAGAACTTTAATACAATATAAAAGTAAATAAATAAATTGCAATTAAATTGTATTATTTATAAATTACAATTGTAGTTCTAGACAGTTTACCTATGGCTATGATTTTATTAATACTGTTGTCTGATTGATTTTATAGTCTCAGGCATTCAGAAATCACACAAAATAAAATTAATCAGTTTTACTACAAAAAAAACCATGGTTACTTTTGGTAAGGGTTGCGATGTCCACATGTTTTTTGTTGAATAAATTATAGAGGCTGTTGTTTTTTTGTAGAAAGATGGTGGAAAATTATTTATTATTTGGATATTTGAAATAAATGTCTGGTCAATATGTCAATATTAAACAAGGATTTGATCGTCCTGTAAGTGTAACAACAGCAATTAGGCTTTTGTGCCCTTTGCAGGCGTTTGCAATAATATAATATATATATATATATAATATAATATATATATATATATATATATATATATATTATATATATAGTACTGTATATATATATATATAATTATTATTATTATTATTATTACATTAAGTATTTTAACAGTGTTGGTGGAGAAATTATTACCAATATTAAAACAGGTCACTAATGTCAACAATTTTAAATATTTTAAGTTTATTATGATTGTTACCTTAGATTCATGGAATTGTTTCATGTTTTCTGTGTTCTCATGTTTCTGATTTTCTATGTTTAGGTGATGCACGATGATGATCATGTGTATATTCAGCCGCAAACATGAGCTGAGCGCGAGGGCAGATGCGGGAATGGCGCGTCACACGTCCTGCCTACTGCGTTCACCATAAAATGCATTTTTTATAATTTATATATACATATGTACTGTATATATTCATGTTTAGCTTTTTATGCATGTATATGTATATATTGATATAGAACGAAAGTTTGTTTGTTTGTTTGTTTGTTTGTTTGTTTTGAGTAGCTGCATGTAATGGTTTTGTGTGGATGCTTGTTATCCTACTCTGGGCATAGAGAGCAGCGGTACTGTGACCCACCCAAAACTAGCATAGAAGGCCCCCAATGAAGTGGCATGTTGTTTTAAAAAGAAAGATTTTATACCGACTAAGATTTGCTGAAGAATTAGGCTAGTCTCGTTGTTTACATGATAAATGTAATCACTGTTAATATAAGAAACTCCAGGATTTAAAAAATAATAATAAAATAAATAAAAGTGAAACTAAACATGTTATGAATAACCAGAAATCGTACACTTACCGCACATCAGTAATAAAAACAGCTCGGTACTGAAAGAGCTCTTCATATTGTTGCAGATTCCAGCGAAGTTTCGATGATTTAATACAACTTCGATGAATATTAATATTATACGCACTCACCCGATGGGCAGCGATAACTGTTAACAAAGCCACTAAACAAATAGATTTTTATACCGACTGTGACTGACTAATGAATTTATTGGTAAGTTTATATGCTAAAAAAAGGCTTTGAGTTTCTGCTTACAAATCTGACTGGCCGTAGCAAAGCGCAACAGAACTCCTCAGAAGAATACTTTTTCTTCTTCTTTGTATTGGCGACTATTATTATATGATGAATTATTGCCGTCTTCTGTTGTTGGTGAATGATAAGTTGCATGGCAAAATTGCTCAAAAAGTTGCCCCGTGCATCAGCCTTAGCTTAATGTTGTAATACATTATGTAAAACTAAAAAAAATAAATAAAAAAAAAATGAAATATTATAATTCTATTATAATAAATAAATAAATGAAAGCCTTCCAAAGACACAAAGTAAGAACACATAAATACAGTTTCCATAGCATTAAGATTGACTGAACCTTGAATAGTTGCCTGTCTAAATCAACTTTGAACAATGAAAAGAGAGGTTTAGAACCAGTAAACTTTTTCTTATGGATGTGAAATTTAGCTAGCAGGAAACACCAATTTATTATGTAAAATTTCTGTGTATTCTCTTTTGAGTAGACAAAAAATCCAAAGAAAGCATCTTTAAAACAAAAGAAAAGTCACCTACAAAATAAGATTGGATAAGCATGAACAAATCTTAGGAATTTTTTTTTCTTTTTTTTTTTTTTTTTTTTTTTTTGTCTGAGAACATTGCCAAAACAAATGAATGAAGTCTTCTTCAGAAGAATGACAAAAACTGCAATTCACTTCAATGTCTGACTCATATTTTCTAAGAAAAGCTTTAATATGGTAACATTTATGAATCAACTTAAATGTTATTTCTTTTACTTTATTGGTGATCAGATACTTATGAGGCAAAGTCCATACTTTCTCCCACGAGTGGAGCAACACTGTGGCCTTTCATTACTGAATGAATGTAGTTTTGAACAAATCGAATGACCCAATGATTCAACGATTCATGAAAATCACTTCATGAATCAAGAGTAACTTGCTTCGTTTCAAATTGAATCTGCCGTTTTGAATGAATGGTTTGATTTGAATGATTCAGTTAATCATTTATTAAGACATTTATTAAAACAAGGACTTGCAGCCACCTACTAGTGGTTTCTCTTCATTTATGTAACAAGCAGTCCACTGAAGGCAAGATTAAGATGACCTGATGACCTGATGTGATCTGTAATACACTGTATTTTGAGCCAGTTAAGGTTTAGAAATAATGGTTAAGAAAAAATTTAAATCCATTTCCACATAGCCTTATCTATTTATTTGGTCACTAATGAACTGACTTAACTTGATCAGACTTGACTAACCAACAGCAGGTTACAACATCAATACTCGACCGGAGACAATGACAACATGAGGGCTATTTATATCAGACAACAAGGGTAACAAGACGAGAACCAACCAATGAGAGACGGGACTCATGAGTAACACAACCAATGAGAGACAGGACACATGAACCAAAGAACCAACAGCAGGATAACATGAGGGCAAGGGAATCACATGACTAGACAGGGACCATGACTAAACTCCAAAATAAAAGACATGAGAGCAATGAACATGAAACCCAAACCCCACGTTACGATTTATCCATAACAGGCCTAAACCACCCAAGATACCAGCACAAAAACACATATAATAATTTAATTATAGACAAAAGTGATCCCAATGTTACCGGCAAAAAAAACAAACCGGCAAAAAAAACAAAAAAAGCTTCCGGCCCCAGAAGGACACCAGTGTATAAATCATATTTCATTTTATAAAGCTAAATATTTTCTTTAATAAAAATGTGTCTAAAAATTTGACTAATTTTGTTATTATGTAAAGTAAGATACAGGACCCCCACCCCACCAAAGAAATACCTGACACCTCCCATCCTCCCTGATTTTTTATTTATTTATTTATTTATTTTACAATTCGACCACTGCTAATATCTGAATAATAATATCTGATAATGTGCCGTTATACCATAAGGGGAATGCAAACCCGTCTTAAATTATCACAGTGGAGGAACAATGCCAAAACTGTTATTAGACATCATCTCTAAATAAGTCTATATGAGAAGCCATGCACACTCTGAAGGGAAGTGCACACCAAACCACAGACAGGCAGGACACTCTCATCTTCAGCGTGACATTTTCAGTCATACCGAGACCCATTTGCTAGTACATTTCTTATTGATATAAAAATCTTATTTTCAGTACTGAGGACTTATTATTTGAAACTGTTCTGATGTTCAAACTGCTGAAGAAAATGCTTCACCTGATATTTTTTCAGTTGTGCTTGTGGTGTCTAGTTGGTAAGTTATAAATGTTTTATGGTGTCAGTACGTACAGAATCAATGAGAAGATTTCGCATTCACTGTTAATGTCATATAATGATGACTGTAAATCAATCGATGTGATTAATAACTCAAGTAAGCAAAACAAATGTTTACCCTTATCTTATCTTACTAAAAATGTTAACTTATTTTGATTATGCATTGAAATTCATGTCAAAGAGTTGTTGCAATTATTATTTTTCAAATAATAATAATAAAAAAATGTTTACAGCAATTTATTTCTGTTTGTGCTGCAGGCGTGTCTGGTGTTGATGAAGTGAAGTCAGTGATGGAGGGAGATTCAGTCACTCTACACATACAGAGAGACGATGAGATCGAGTGGCGGTTTGGACCAAACAAAATTCTCTTAGCTGAAGTCAAACAGAACAATATCTTGAAATTTTATGATGATAGTGCTGGTGGAAGGTTCAAAGGCAGACTGAATCTGGATCAGACTGGATCTCTGTACATCACAAACACCAGCACCACAGACTCTGGACTTTATCATGTATACAGCACTAAAACAAGTACTTTACTATACACATTCAGTCTTGGTGTCTATGGTGAGTAAGCTGTTTGGTATATATTCACTCTTTAACATTGTCAATCAATGTCGAAATTAGTCTAATATTGATAATATAGATTAATTTGTGTCAGCTGCTCTTTGTATCATATTGCTAATTTACCAGATGATCAAACTCTCTAAGGCCGGGTTCACACCGCAAGCGGCAGCAGAGCGGAAGCAGCGCGTAGCAGGTAGGCAGAGCGGAAGCAGCGCGCGGCTATTTTGCTTTCACACCGGCAGCGGAGGCAGCGCGCAACTGAACAGCGGATTTTGGACAGAGTACTGTCAGTTGGTTCCAATTGAATCAATTTTCTTTTTTCTTGAAAAGAACAATAATTCTACAATTTCACACATTGGTTTTATGTAGCCAACACATGTTTTCTGCTGAACATTCCAATGTATTAGAGGAAAGTGGCAGGCTTTTGAGGTTGCGGTGAACCTAGAACTGTAAGTACTTTGACATATTTTAACATAAATATATATATATATATATATATATATATATATATATATATATATATATATATATATATATATATTATCTGAATTATATTTATTATTTATTACCTTTTGATATTTTTAACATTAGCTCTTACCTCCATAAAAAACTCTTTTATATGTTGATACACAGAATATCTGACACATCGAATACATACATTACCCATCATAAAAAGCTTATTGATAATTCATAAATGTATACAGCAAACTTCTTAACAGAGACAATGTAAATGAGCAAACTCTCAAAAATAGAAAAAAAGACGCAGATCATAGATGTCTATACTGTAGCTATGTGTGCTAGGCCTATATTAATCTATGCTATTTGCCTATCTATATTGAGTTGTTTGCTCGTGTGCCAGCGAAAGCGTCAAAAATACTGTAAAATTACTTACCATCTGCACTAAGAGCTGCTGCAACTTCATCCCATGCTTTTTCCTTCGCCTGCAAGTCTTTGTAAAGTACATTGTGTGGATCATAAAGAACTTGATGTTTCTCAACTTCCACGATGAGACGAGTGTCGTCCATTATTGTCTTTCCAGGTGCACCCTGAAGACCACCGCCTGTGACACCACGTGCTGTTGTTTATGATTGTCAGCACGACATCCGCTCTTCTGCCAATATATAGGCCTAGTTATAAGAATACGACTACTACTACTAATAATAAATAAATCTCTAAGGCTAAACTAGCAGTATAAATTATTTAAAGTTGTTTTTGTATTTCGGCCAAAAGTTTTATTTTTGGATAGAACTGTAAGTACTTTGACAGATTTTGTAAATGTATATATATATATATATATATATATATATATATAATATATATATATATATATATATATTATTAATAAAAATAGAAAAAAATATGTGAATTTAAATATCATACATTTTTAATGTCATTTTGCTAAAAACACAGTAGATATCATTAATGCAAATTTTGGGGGAAAATTACTTTTTCGTGTCAGTACATGTGTATTTTGCCCATGATCATTGTCACTTTATCTTCTATACATATTTTTAATATTAATTTTCTTTCCTAACATACTCCAGTTCTTGTTAAAACACCCTATATGTGCTTATTTTGTGCATTTAGATCACTTTTTGTGTGAAATCATATTTATTTTGTCCATCAAAGGTGTACTTTCACTTTAACTGAGCGTCAGCAGCGCAGCAAAAATAGACCCAGCGCCGAAACGATCGCGGCACTGCTGCTTCTGAAACGCTCTGCCGTGCAGCCTCTGCGTGCGGTGTGAACGCTCTCATCTGTTAACATAGGCACCGAAAAAAATACGCGCTGCTTATCTCCGAAGTACAATGATACAAGACAGACTTAATGGACTAGCAACAATTGCAATTGAGCACGAACTTGCTGAAAAAGTTAGAGGACGCAATCAAAGCATTTGCCGCCTCGAAAGCCCGATGCGCACGCTTCTGAAATGTAGGCTATTTGTTGTGTGAATTTGTGTTTGTGTGTATCAGTCAAGAAAAAATTGAAACCTCCAGTAGCTAAAAAGTTGTGTGCATATGTTTAGTTTTATTCTGTACACTATTATAAAACAGAAATGATATGCAGCTGTTGCATTATGTACTTTTTCACGTTGCAGAATGAAAAAAAAATCTGAAAACATGCTTGCACGTTTTTATTTTAGTGTTATATTATAGATAAAGAAAATATTGTTTACATGCAAGTGTGTGAGTGTGAGGTGGGGGCGGCACGATCGTGCTCTGCCTAGAGCAGCATTTGAGCTTGCCACGGCCCTGGGTGTGCACACCACCGCTGATCTACAAATCAACTTTTGAAGTGGATCAAAACCTTTCATCAAAGTTGTCCTAAAAGCAAAATGTATTCTTGTCTCAGGACAACTTTGATAAAGTTTTTTGATCCACTTCAAATGTTGATTACTGTGTTTTAGTGGAGTGCACAAGCCGGCTCACGCTCAGTCTAAAGCTTGTGAGCCACAAATACCAAAAATGAGTGGCTAACTGCGCTAAAAACATTCAAATACATACAAAATTATGTCAAAATGCCAGTCTTGGTGAGTATTCAATTAAACACAGTCAGGTTTGGAACGTTAAATATTGAGAAAGAGAATGCATGTTGTGTAACAGTCAAGCGGCAACCATCCCGCTCTCTCTCGTGAAGCCCTACGGAAGTGACTTAAATTGTAATTCGTCAACTGGCCGCTAGAGGCTGGCTGCAAAAGGGAATCAATCCCATAGACTCCCCATGTTAAAACGCCCAACATAACAGCAGGAAAAAAAAAAAAAAAAAACATGTTTACAGCCTGGTTAAAAAAATTACTTTGGTCTATATAGCTAATTTTGCCCTTCATGACAATTTAAAAATATATATATAATTCATCCGTTTAAATTATATTAAGCTTTAAAGTTCTGCATAATTAAGGTAGAGGCCACTTGAGTGACAGGTGGATTGCTGCTGATGACACTGCCGTGGAGCTAGGTGTGCATGGTTTCAGCAACCAGCTCCCGACTTTTTGCACATTTCCAATTATCCGGGAGTGGCGTGCAGTGACATGCTGCCAGGTTGGCGACTGCCGGGTCCACCTGCTTTTGGCTTAAAAAATGCTCTTCGGAAACCTATGGTTGACGTCACGGACATTACGTCCATGTTTTTATACAGTCTACGGTAACAGTATACAGTAGTCAATATTTGAAGTGGATAAAAAAAAATCATCAATGTTGTCCTAACACAAGAACACATTGGTTTTAAGTTTTAGGACAACTTTGTTGATTTTTTTTGATCCACTTCAAATGTTGACTACTGTATTGGGTCCATGGATAAACTCTCAAAGGGACCGCATTCCAGTATCCCTGCTACTGTCTGTCATGTTAATTAAAGAAAAAAAAAGAAAACCACTTTCTGCTCTTGACTGAATACGTTTTAAAACTTTAATGGTAAGCATTACTTCATATTTAATTTTTACAATGAAGACTACAGAAATTAAATTTGAATTGTGTATATATATATTTTTTTTTTACATTTGATTAATTTCTGTAGTATTTCTTACCTGAATAAAAACTTACTTATCCTGAAAACTTAGTTTAATAGCTCTCTTTCAATTCAATTCAAGTTTATTTGTATAGCGCTTCTTACGATACAAATCATTGCAAAAGCAACTTTACAGAAAATTAAGTTTCTACAATATTTAGTATTAGCTTATCAGTGCTGACTGTCAGTCATGTGCATACGGCAGAAATGTTTGGAAAAATCAATAAAAGACGTAAACAAACAGACGATATTAATTATGCAATCAACCTTGTAGCAAAATGTGGTAGTTCTGTATGTTGTCTCTGGGTTAGCATCATCTGAGGTCAAGTGGCTGTCTAATATAACACCCAGATTTTTGACAGTAGAGGAAGTAACAGTACATCCGTCTAATTGCAAATTGTAATCTACGAGATTCTGTGTAATGTATTTTGGTCCAATAAGTAATATCTCTGTCTTATCTGAATTTAATAGGAGAAAATTATTGGTCATCCAATCTTTTAACATTTTTAACACACTTTGTTAGCTTAGATAATTTAGAAGTTTCACCTGGTCTTGTTTGTATTTTTTTTTGGTTATATTAGTAATAACAGTGGAAACTAAGCCCGTATTTTCTAATGATATTACCAGGGGCAACATGTATATCGAAATAGCAGAGGACCTAGGACAGATCCTTGTGGCACTCCATATTTTACTGGTGATAAATGAGATGACTCCCCATTTAAATAAACAAAGTGGTAGCGATCGGACAGGTAGGATCTAAACCATCTTAAAGCCTGCCCTTGGATACCTGTATAGTTTTGTAATCTATCTATGAGTGTGTCGTGATCTATGTTGTTGTGCGCAGCACTAAGTTCAAGTAAAACTAGCAATGAGATGCAGCCTTGGTCTGACGCAAGAAGCAAGGCATTTGTAATTTTAACAAGTGCAGTTTCTATGCTATGATGGGGCCTGAAACCCGACTGAAATTCTTCATACAGATCATTTTTTTGCAGGAAGGAGCACAATTGAGCAGACATAACTTTTTCTAAAATTTTTGACATAAATGGAAGATTTGAAATGGGTCTGTTCACTAGGATCATTTTGTCTAGTTCATGTGTATTTATGGGTACGCAGAGCAGTTGAGATAAATCAGGCAGGTTATTTGCGAATCTGTCTTTGGTGGCTGGAACAATAGTTCTGCCCGGACAATAACGCGAAGCCATATAGTTATTATCATCAATATGAGGAATGCCAGTACAAGGAAATGGTCAGTAACATCATCACTTTGAGGTACGATATCTATGTCAGTAATATCGATTCCATTCGATATAATTAAATCTAGCGTATGATTAAAAACGATGAGTGGGCCCGATGATATTTTGCTTTACTCCAAAACAGTTTAATAAGTCAGTAAACGCAAGTCCTAATGCATCATTTGTATTATCAACGTGAATGTTAAAATCTCTGAAAATTAGCGCTTTATCAGCGGTAACCAACAGGTCTTTGTTTCTATTGCATTTATTTGTGCTTTTGTTAGGAAATTTTTTTTTTTCCTATTTTATTGCTGTCTTTTTACTTGTGTTTTTTATGAAAATAAAACTTTCCGTTGAAGAAAAGTAGATTTTTATTTGTATATGCTGTCAATTAGAAAAAGAAAATTGGAATGGGCAGAAATCGGTATCGGCAGATCACACTAACCAAAAATCGGAAATCGGAATCGGTCAAGAAAATTGCAATTGGTGCATCTCTAGGAAACACCAAAGACGCTTCAATATGTTATGCGTTTTAACAGATTGATGACGACCGCACAGAGTAGCATTATAACAGAACTTTCAAATGTATCTAGTATGATAAAACATGTTTTTATTAATTTACACAATTTATTTTTTTTTTTCACATATGCACGACCGGAAGGAGCAGAAACGGTCAACTGTGACATAATAAAAGCTCCGATGCTTTCAAGCCGTGTGTTTCCGTGCTCGTTCATTCTGCTTCATTTTACTACGTTAATAAATCATTAGCTCATCCAAAACATGATTTCCAGTTGGATTGCATCGGCTGTGGGGATGAAGACGACAACTCCCATGATTCTTGAAGTCAAGGCATCATCACACTACTCCGTTGCTTCTTTGTTTGTTTTGAATACGTGCCTTCTAGCTGCAAAAACATACATATTGTGCCTTTCATTGACTGCACTCGAGCTGCACACCCTTCACAACTTACTTCATTTCTAAGATTTCTCAACCTTCACATTGTCCCAATTCGCCTACTTAGGCCATGTTTTTTCCTTCTCTCCGTCCACATGAAAACGCAAACGCATGCTATGATGCACTGTCAAGAGCATGCCAGACCAACAGGTGGCGATATAATCTCTACCGGAAAGCCATGTTGGCCAATCAGAATCCTGAAAAAGTTTCAAGTAGGCAGAGATAACAGTGCAGGCTCTGATGTTAAAAGCCAAAAATTTACCCTGGCAGGAGTTTCCAAAAATGTTCAGTTTCAGTAACCTGGCGCTGTCTTCACGTGTGGACAAACGGCCAAACTGCGTAGAAAAAGTTGTGGTTCTAAAAATAACATATAATATGGCCCTTATACTATGCCCTAAATGTATATACTCATTTTGTGAATAAAACACTTTTAAGCAGAAAAAAACATTGCTGTACAGCTTTATCCTATCTCTAGCAGTAGCTCGTGCCAATGGAAGTCACTGCACACATGTAATAACTTTACTTTCTCTTTTATGTTTTCCAGCTCCTGTTCCTGTTCCTGTCTTTATGAGAGACTCTCTACAGTATTCATCATCATCAGAAAGGTCATCAAAATGTCTGTTGCTGTGTTCAGTGTTCAATGTGAGTGCTGTGACTCTCTCCTGGTACAAAGGAAACAGTTTATTGTCCAGCATCAGTGAGTCTGATCTCAGCATCAGTCTCTCTCTACCTCTGGAGGTGGAATATCAGGATAATAATACCTACAGCTGTTTAGTGAACAATCCTATCAGCAACCAGACTCAACATCTGGACATCAGTCAAATCTGTTCAGGTACTGTAGCTGTGATATTAGTTATGATTTAGCAAATCTATGGTCCATTAATCATAATCTGCTGTGCTGGTGCTGTGATTGATTGTAAGTGTTTCCACAATGAAACAATGCTGCTGGTGCTGTGATTGATTGTAAAAAAACTGAGCTCAGACACTAATGTCCCTTGCTGTATTTCCCCCAAACTACATGAATACTATTTTTTAGTTTTCTAACATTCTTCTAATTCTTCTCTCATAAGACTGTCGCTGTTGTGGTTCTCCTGAGGCTGTGATCCGATTGGTCCTCGCTGTTCTGCTGGGCATGCTCGTGGGTGTCATTCTGGCCTTTCTGGTTTATGGATGCAGAACCAGAAATCTTCAACGGAAGAAGAATGTGCGGAAAAGAGCAATGGACAGGGATCTAACATATGCAGATGTCCTTGAATGACTGGAGCCATTATCTGACAAGAAATCCTTTAAGAAAATATAATGTCAATCTGCTGGAAAAATATAAGTTTGGAAGGAAAAAAAGCTGTTTTCTGTGCGAGACTTCAGATTCATTTCCCTATCATAGATTATCAAGATGCAATAAACAAACCAGTCTGTTTATGAATACATTTTTTTAAAAAAAAAAAGGTTAGAAAAATACAAGTTTGTAATAGCAAGCAGCATAACAGAGTGTTTTTGTACAGCTAAAATAAGCAGGCTAAGTGAATTACACTTGCAGCCTCGCACTTTGCACATTCACATTTATACAAAGCATCTGCTCTTATGTTACTTTTTTCCCTTTGCAAAGAATAGTGCCTTGCTAACCCACTGCGATCACTATTATTAAAATGCTAAATTAATATATGACTCTGTATGTCTCTTTTTACTAACATCTAATCTCTCAATGTGATAACCTAGGGTAAAAATTCTCAAGAGTTGCTATGCTATATCTGATATGAAAAAAAATGTATATGAAGTATATTTTTATATTGTTTCTTATTACTTTTTTATTTTTTTATTTATTTATTTTTACAATATTAAACATGCTTTCATATAATCACTTCTTAGGCCTCATTTCTGATCACTGGAAAAATGTACCATGTTTGCAAACACCATCATTCATCTGCTCTCACTGTTGATTGTAAAATCTGAGTCTGTTAGTCACAATAATTCAGAGTTAAAATCAATCCATGAACAGTTCTGCATTTTCAGTTTGTTGCATGACTAATGAAATTTAATATAAAATGTGTTAAAAATTATTTCAGCATGGTGTCTTTATGTAGCATCCACATGAGCACCAAACAAGAACTGAGAATACAACCAATGAGAATCTATTACACAATATCCAACTGGCTTACTTATTAACATGAATAACATTATTATTTTACAACTAAATCACTTTTTATACAGAAAATACTACAGACGCCACCAGGTCATTTAAAAGAAAAACTATAGATGAAATATATATATCTTTTTTAAAAAAAAGTAGCACAAATTAAATGTATCATAGATGTAGGTTTTCCATTAAAAAGACACCCCTCAGAGAAGTTTCAGAATGAAACGCTAAGTGTGAAATGAGAAGACGAAAAAAGAACTGAGTAGCGCAGTCACAAAAATGCATGTGTTTATGCATGACCTTTAGTTCCTTCTTTTTAGTTTATATTTGACTCTCATGTTGAACCCCATGTTTTCCTGACTTCTACTGATCTACAGATGTCTGGTCTGATCAAGTATCTCCATTGTGTTCAGCTGATAAAATCCTTGTTTGGTTCAGTCAGTGTTTCTCTGCTTTCCACAAATCACAATCAACTTTAAAACAACAAGCAAGTGATCAATGTAGAGCAAACATATGAGAACACACAAATGAATTCTGATTGAATGAATATGATTCTCTTCTGCAGTGTTACTGTTATAAATATGACTATGATTTGTACTTTTTAGAATGGATGTTTACTGTGAATGTTAAGATGTATTTAGACTAAAGGTAAAAAGTTGCCTATCAGGGGTTTATGACCCATCTACATCTCACCTTTCAGTCTAGGCTGCATGTCTTAATCTTTTCTGAACTGCAGTTCTCATAAAGACCCTGCTGAAGCGCCAACTAGTGACCGAACACGGAAAAACAACAGTGTCAAAGGCCTTAAAACTGTATAAATCGGTATATAAACAATTCACTTGATCATTAATATATATATATATATATATATATATATATATATATATATATATATATATATATATTATCGTAAATAAATTAGCCTATATACTCACAGCCTGATCCTGTTTTGATTTAGATTCTGATTTGATCTGATGCATCACTATAGAAACCTCTGTGAAAAACCTCTGTATAGTCTGCAATATTAGCAGACTTTATAGATCTGTCCGAGCAGTTTAATTTCCTCACAGAACTTAGATTAAATGCATTTAATGTAATTGTTTTTTTTAACAATAGATGTGTATTTTCATGGTTCATGTGTATTGTTTATGTCTTCTTTTCTGGTTAGTATGATCTGCTACAGCGTGTTTATTTCTGCTAATGCAGATGACATTTTTACTACCCGTTGTGACCGAATATGCCACACCTATTTTTTAACCGCAGTCTCAAAGGCTAAAATAGGGTTTATTAATAATCTCTTTGCTTCTTTGAGTATTTGTAACTAAAATAATCAACTTTTTTCATTCTGTTCAACCAATGCAATGAATGTAGCCTATTTCTGAGAGTGAGACGCAGTACTGTGGGACCTCGTGATTCTAATCCTGTTTATTTCTTTGTCAGTTTTACTTAAACCGAGGTCACATCAGGCTGGATTCGATTCGAAATCATGTTGTTCAACTTGCCTGAAGTGGAACATTATCATTTTATCAATGTCATCATCGAATTAATATGTGTGATATAAGTGCGACCTCGTTTCGCCCAACTTCCTGTCTCAGATTCGACGCCACCAGATCAGAGTTCAGTGACTTTTGTGCTTATAATGAGATTCTTCTTACAACCACTAGATGGAGCTTAATCCGTTTTTCATAAGTATTAGGATTATTCATGTGCATAATTCTCCACATATCAGTTGTATCTGCTAAGATTCAGTCTCCTCTGAATATCTGAAGATCCAGGAACGTGGTTGGGAAGCACTGAACTTGTTTAGTTTAGTTTAGTTTTTTTTATTTGCTTTTTTTAATATGCTTGTTTGACCTTTTTACCTTTAATCTAAATCATTTACACAGTGACGTTAAGGGTCACAAACACAACTGTGTTCAATAGTCATTAAAATTCTATATAGCAACACAATATGATTTTGATATAAATTTGGTCTGCATGTCATTGTTCAGTACTGAAAAAAACATACACTTGTCAATTTCTAGTCTTTTATGCCATATCTTTCTCACACGTTCACATGTAAATAAGTAGAAATATCTGTGCCTTTTTATATTTTGGCTCCTGAGTGCTTCCATTCCCACGAGACTGACATGTTTATCTGTTAGTTTGAGCAGAAGCACATTAAACCACAGTGTGTTAAAGGTTAAAGTATATTTCAGTTCTGCTCTCTCATCTGCTATCATTTGATCTTCACTATGATATTTGCACAGAATGATGTTTTTTTAATGTGAATCATTCAGATTGTTGTATTGAACTCGTTTCTTTCTAAAAAGCTTTTCATGTGTTGATTCAGTGATGCAGCTGATGTAGCTCGTTTAGTTGGTTTTTGGTGTTTGATTGTGGTTTGTAGGGAGCATAGAAACTAAGACTTAACCAAACAACAAATTTAAAGGTGGGGTAAGGGATTTTTCAAAAACGCTTTAGAAAACTGATTCAGGCTGACTAGCAAAACAAACTCGTAGCCAATCAGCAGTAAGGGGTGTGTCTAATCATGATCCGGAGGAGAGAGTATTCAGTGCACAGACCGAGTGACAGAAAATAGATAAAAAAACAAAAGAGTAAAATGTCTGTGGAACAAAAGAAGGCTTAAGGCAAGAGGTAGGACCTATGTAAATATCAGATCAGCTTTCCAGCGCTGGAGAGAACTCAAAGAGCGGAAGGCCCGTGATTGGACGCAGAGGTTGCTTTGTTTCTTCTCATTAGGGGAGTAGCACCATGTCTGGGGTGGAGCTATCAAAATTAGGGGCGAGACACTTTTGGGGTAGGGGAGTGTTTGTTTTGGTGATTTCAAATATCAACATTGGCTACCAGAAATTGCTTACCCCACCTTTAACAATATAGATCAATATAAAAATGAAAATATGGATTTGTGATGATCAAAAACAAGTTAACTGATAAATTCCTGGAATAGCTGAATGATGAGATTAATTTCTTGCAAAGATATAGAAAAAAGAAACTCAGGCGGGTCACTTTAGACCCATGTTGTGCATCAAAGGGTTAAAAAAGTTTTATTTCGACAAGTATCAAACACATTTGGCTCCAACTAATCACAAACATCAAAAAATAAACATATATATATATATATATATATATAATATATATATATATATATATATATATATATATATATATATACATATATATATATATATATATATATATATATATATATATATATATATATATACAATTATTATTATTTTTTTTTTCTATTTAAAAATTTAAAGGGGCGTAGAGAGGTCCAAAAAAGTAGTTTGTTGCCAGAGAGCAACGCCATGCCATAGAGTGTTAAGAAAGGGTTTACATTCTCTGTTCTTCTTTCTGTAGATCAGTATCATTTTGAAGGGAGGAGCTACTGGAGGAGTTTATTCACTCTCAGTGCAGAGCTTCACTAAACCACTTCACTACAAACCGTCAGCTTTATGAAACATTAAAACTCAAAAGTGTCAGCAGCATTCTATATCTTGTGAAACTTTAGAAAACTGCTGGAAAATGTTTGAGCCGTTTATTTTCTTCTGTTTGTGCTTGTGGAGTCTGACTGGTAAGTATTTTCATTGCTTCATTTACATTTAGTCATTTAGCAGATGGTTTTAGCCAAAGCGACTTACAAATGAGACAATAGAAGCAATCAAAATCAACAAAAGAGCATGTGTGTTAATTTCAACATTTCAAAATCAACATTTGTGTTTATTTGATCAATTATACATGTACGCAATGTTCTGATATTCATTATTTCCATCATTCATTTTGCATCTAATATTTATTTAATATTTTGGTCAGACTAAAATACTCAAGTACTTCTGTGTTTTCCCTTAAGGAAGTTTCTCAAGCTCATTAAGGCTGTATCTATTTGATAAAAATACTGAATATTATTTCACAAAATAATATTGTGAAATATTTTTGCAATTTAAAATAAAAGTTTTCTTTAAAATATCATTTATTCCTATGAAGCAAAGTATTTTTCTGCATCATTACTCCAGTCTTCAGTGTCACGTGTTCCTTCACAAATGTATAATCAATGTTTGAAACAGTTGTGCTGCTTAATATTTTTTTGGGACCTGTGATATTTTTTCAGGATTCTTTGATAAATAAAAAGTAAAAAAGAACAGTGTTAATCCGAAATATAAATTTTGTGTTAAATGGATAAAATAATGTGTTAAATGGATAAAAAGTGATAGTAAATACATATATTTTTTAGAAAAGGTTTATATTTTAAATAAATGCTGTTCTTTTTAACATTTTATTAATCTAAGAATCAAAGAAAAAAGTATCACAGGTTCAAAAAAAAAAGAAGAAGAAGAAGAAGAAGAAAAATTAAGCAGCACAACAGATTCAACACTGATAATAAATCAGCATATTAGTATGATTTCTGAAGGATCACGTGACACTGAAGACTGCAGTAATAATGCTGAAAATTCATCTTTGCTCCACGGGAATAAATTATATTTTAAAGTATATTAAAATAGGAAACTAATATTAGAAATTGCAAAAAAGTTTCATAATATTACTGTTTCTCCTTCTTCTGTATTTTCGATCAAATAAATAATTCGTTGATGAGCATAAGAGACGCCATTAAAGAAACAAGGTCAATTATTTATAAGGTTTATAATATAGGCCTAACATAATATAATATCAAAACAAACTGAAGCATTTAAACTGATAGAATAGAATAGAATAGAATAGAATAGAATAGAATAGAAAACAAACTAAAGCATTTAAACTGAGATCTGTAAGTTAAATATACATACAAAAACACACACACACACACACACACACACACACACATATATATATATATATATATATATATATATATATACATAGCTATTAAAGAACTGACGTTCACGTTTATATATATATATATATATATATATATATATATATATATATATATATATATATATATATATATATATATATATAAACGTGAACGTCAGTTCTTCTATAGCTATCTAAACATCCCTGAGAGTATGAAGTACAGTTTGCACATTACACCGGTGTGTGACTGTAAATGTCTCTGAGTTTTGTAACCGCTCTGTGCCCATGCATCATCGCTATTTCCAGCACTTAATCAGTCCACTCTTCTACATGATGACGTTTTATTTCACGTCATTGCGTTTGCGCTGGCTCTGGATTTGAGCGATTTCGTCCGAGTTTTTGCTTGGTTATTTTTTTTTTCAATTGATTGTATTTGGATTTTATATTGTTTTGTTGATTTTTGTACTAATTTGTTGAAGTTTTTTATTTGTATATGACCCGAGCATTGCAATTCATTCGCTTTCGCAAATGGCTTTCCCAACTCATTTATGCGTGTGCGTGGCACATTATTTCTTCGCGCAGCTTAGTATAATTAATTTCAAAATCACTAAAACCCTGTTTAAGACTAAATGCTTCTGTGCTCATCAGGTGTGTTTGGTGTTGATGAAGTGAAGTCAGTGTCAGTGATGGAGGGAGATTCTGTCACTCTGAACATTGGTGGTACTGATATACAGATAAACAATGTGACTGAGTGGTTTGGACCAGAAGACAGTCTCATAGTTAAAATCACCATACAGAACAATATGAGCAAGATTCATAATGATGATAGATCTAGAGGCAGACTGAAACTGGATCAGAATGGATCTTTGATAATCACAAACACCAGAACCACAGACTCTGGAGTTTATAAAGTAACCAGCAACAGCCCAGGGACACGGCTAAAAATATTCAATCTTACTGTCCATGGTGAGTTAAAACACTTTTCACACTCTCACTAATTCATTTAATTTCTCTATATATCCAACATTGTATGTACATCATCACAGAAGAATTCTGTCATTTCTCTGAAACCACCGCCAAGTCTTAAAGGGATATTTCTCCCAAAACTGAAAATTCTGTCAGCATTTACTCACTCTTTATGATTTTCTTTCTTCTGCTGAACATATTTGAAGATATTTTAAAGTATGTTGGTAACCAAACGGCTGCTGCTGCTCCTCCGCAGTCAATGGCTATATACCAGCAACTGTTGCCCAGATAAAATAACCATCTGTTAATTGCATTTTTTTTCCTCAGCTTATCTGCCGATCCCTGTCATCACCATTTACTGTCCACAAAACTCTTCATCATGTGTGCTGGTGTGTTCAGTGGTGAATGTGGCTCATTCCACTCTCTCCTGGTACAAAGGAAACCGTTTATTGTCCAGCATCAGTGTGTCTGAACTCAGAAAAAGTCTCTCTGTACCTCTGGAGGTGGAATATCAGGATAAAAACACATACAGCTGTGTGATTAACAATGCCATCAACAACCAGACCACACATCTGGACATCACTCAACTCTGTTACACATGTCCAGGTATAATATATATATATATATATATATATATATATATATATATATATATATATATATATATATCCCTACCCCCACAAATCATATTTCTGTTTTCTAACGTTGTTCATTTATTCTCTCAAAAGACTGCATCGACTGTTGCGGTTCAACTGAAGCTGTGATTCGATTGGCTCTCTCTGCTCTGGTGGGCGTGGCTACTGTTGGTGTGCTGGTTTATGAATTCAGATCCAGTCTTCAACAAAAGAGAAAACAGCAGACATTGGTATCAAACTCTGATTAATCAGATAGTCAGGAAGGTGGTATATAGTATTAGTATAGTATTATATAGTATAGTATTAGTATAGTATATAGTATTATAGTGGTTCAACGCATTATATTGTTTTTTGTTGTTGTTGTTGTTTTTTAAGTCATAGATCTGATCATTATTTCGGATAAGCAAGAAAAAAATATTTAAAGCACAATGACAATGCTGTGAAGTGTTTTTGACATAAGCTAATTTAATCTGTTGCTAGATACATGCAACTCTGTATCCACGCTGTCTGAAACACGTCTCTATATGCTTGTGCGTGCTTTGATTGTGTGCGAGAACAGCGTGTGAGTATCGAATTGAGCTCTCTCTCTCGTTCTTATTCTTATGATTTAAAATAGTTTGAACATGTAGATTGGCAAATTAATCTACGAATCACATGCGTGCTGAACAGTATAGGGCCCCCTTCCTCAAATTTTGCCCTGGAAGTCTAATGCGCTGCAGAGTTTAGCTCCAACCCTGATCAAAGTCACCTGCCTGTGATTTTAGAATGATCCCAAAGACATTGATTAGCATTGATCAGCATGCTCAGGCGTGTTTGATCAGAGCTAAACTCTGCAGGAAAGTGGATCTCGAGGTCCAGATTTGAGGATCCCTTGTATAGGGTCTCGTCTGTACGTATCATGGTTCAACTGCGATCCGTTTAACCCCTAATATGTGACAGATCAGAGCAGAAAATATCTTTCATTTACTTATTTAACATGAAATCGTCAAATTGCTGCTCCATATCAATTGCATACAAGTTTTGGTTCCATAAAGAACCTCTTACCTTTTTATAATCGGAAGAACCTTCGCCATGAATAACCTTTTGTGAAACAGAAAGGCTCTTCAGATATTACAGATTCTTTATGGAACCATTTAGACAAAAAAAGGTTCTTTATGGCATCGTGAAGCACCTTTACTTTTAAGAGTGTTGTTTACCCTGATTTTAACCCCGTTTCACACTTCACACTAAATTAAAACCCCATAGACCAACTAAACTGCCAACGTCAGCTGTATCAATAAATCAATGTAAGATGTGTTCTTACACAAAACTAATCAGTTGAGAGCGGATGAGAGAGAAGACCTGCAAGTGAACTTTAACATAAACACGCTGCGTTTAATGTGCTGCTGATAAAATAAGTGCTTGTAAGCAATTCTGCAGGAAGCTGAAGATCTCATCAGCCAAAGGCGACAATTATGACACATTTTTTCTGCTTTTTGTATGTAGAAGTGTGTGAGAGAGATGAAGTATGACAACCAGAGCAGATACCGACCACTGCATTGGAAAAGGTTGTTTTTAATACTGAAAAATGACATTTACATCTGTTTTATATCTGATCATCCCCAGTTAACAAAATATATTCTAAGAACATTTTGCTAACAGTTTGCTAATTATCAAATAAATGTTTTCTGAATGGCCAGTTTTGCAAATGTTTTAAAAACTTTTTATAATTTTACTTTTATACTTTTGCAAACATTGTTTTGGAGTGTTATTTTGTTCCCTGAACATCCCGAAACAAGTGGAAACATTAGAAAAATGATCACAAATGTATGAAGAAAATTTTGTTCAAATATTTTAGGAACATTGTTCAAGACCAGAATATTTTGAATGGACATTCTATTAACATTCGCTCATTCTGAGAACATTCCCTGCTAACTGCGTCACTAGAAGTTCCTTTGAAACCCTCTGAAAGTATATTATTCAGTGATCTGTAGTGAGTCTGATCATGAATCATCAACTGATTTTATGTAGCAGCTCAGGTTCCTCACTGAACTCTGACTTTAATGTCTATCATAGTGATGATGACTGAAATCATTTTTGTTTCTGAAGATCTATTCATGATTTTGCACAACCAATTTACTTTTCAAATTTCACAGTATTTCAGTGGCTTATTGTGTGTTTTATTTTCCATAGTACTGGTATAATCTCTGATTATTGTCTAATCTTAAATTGTACAGTTATATAAGTATCTGGGGCTAGATAAATAATACTAGCATAACCGCTGATTATTGTTTGAGCTTTAACTAAATTGTACATAGGTGACTGTAGGGGGCTAAACAGAACTAGCTTACTACTGTATTTACAGAATGGTAAGCATTGGCGACATATTAAATAATATTAGTCATAACCTCTGGCTAATGATCAGATTGGTGAGTTCCTGATCGTGAGGTCTGCATAAAATGGCCAATTGAAAGTGACGTGACATACAGCCAAGTATGGTGACCCATACTCAGAATTCGTGCTCTGCATTTAACCCATCCAGAGCGCACACACACAACAGTGACAACACACACACACACTGTGAACACACACCCGGAGCAGTGGGCAGCCATTTATGCTGCGGCGCCCGGGGAGCAGTTGGGGGTTCGGTGCCTTGCTCAAGTCGTGGTATTGCCGGCCCGAGACTTGAACCCACAACCTTAGAGTTAGGAGTCAAATTCTCTAAAAACTATTAGGCCACGACTTCGATTGGAGACACTTCATTAAAGTGTTAACTAGAATAATCAAATGTCAGATTAATAATAATTAGAAATGGACAAACAACCAATTTGTATTTCAATATAAATTTGAGGTTATAATGGAGTCAGATTAAAATTTAATTTAAATTAAATAACTTGTGCAGAGAAAAAGATTAAACATGCAGGAAACCTTCGGATCCACCATCGGATGTCTTCGCTGAGCCAATTGCGCAGACCTTACACCTGTGTAAATTAAAAAAGCGCAGACCTTACACCTGGTGTAAAAGTCTTTAAAATGTTAAAGAACCCCAAAAAAAACAAAAAAAAAAAGAGTGAACCGCTGCTCAAATGAACGGCTCGTTCAAGACAGAGCCATAGAGAGAGATCTCTCTCTCTAGATCTCGAGGATCCAGAGTTGACGAGATCGCAGGATGCCTTTGCCCATATAAGGGGTTTCCTGCAAGTCATACATTTTTACTTCTATGCGTCAGGGGAGAGCGCGCCCTCTAGTGTCCAGTATGAATGAAACAGACATTATAAGAGCGTTTGCTCAATGCTCATCTGCCACGTGGACGCGCTGTGCAGAGCTGTACCGCGGTGAGCGTTTTGTTCTTAAAAAGTGTGTATTTTTTTTTTCTTTTGAAAATGACTGATCGTTTCGCTAGAGAAGAGCCTTATTCGTCAAGTGTGGAACCCTTTGGAAGCGGCTTAAATTTGGGTTTTGGATCGTTTATTTGCTTTCGACGGGAAAAAATCCTGGATTGTTTCCCTCCAAAAAAACTTCTCTTCGGCTGAAGCAAGAAAGTCAGATACTTCTCGGATGGCATTTGGGTGAGTAATAATCAGGAAAATCTGACTTAAGGGCGAACTTTTCCTTCCTTGTGTGGTAAAGAAGGTGGAGATTGACTTTTTTTCTGTGCAAACTCTTCTCTTGCTTTTTCATACACCTTGCAATGCACGTTTAACTGTCTCTTCTTGGTCCAAGAGGCCAAAGTCCTGTTTTATCTTTCCCTATTCTTAATGACTGATTTAAACGAATTTGAGTTGCCAATTTGGTTCTTTATATTATCTTCTTACCTGTTGTTAATTATCATCATCATCATCATCATCATCATGATCATTATTATTATTATTATTTATTTTTGTTTACAATTTGTTTCTTATTCTTTGTTCCATATTTCTTGCCAAAACTCGTTATTTTCCTCATTAGTTTCCTTATATTTCCACTTGTTATCCCAGTTTTATTTTTCTTATTTTACTACAGTCTTTATGACTTGTATAGCTACGTTTTCATGTTTGATGTTTTGACTCTTCTCCCATTATGCATATACAATGATCTTCCTCTATTTTTATTTATTTGCTGAAATTTGTTCTTTCTTTACCTGGTTTTACATTTTTTACACAACAACAGCATGCTTCCGTGAATCTGGGATTTTTTTCTGTCCTTCATACTTATGCAGATGCAGTATAGCATTCTAACACACATCAAATAGGCTTTTAATCATAGTACAGCATATCTTGTTTGGTTGGCTTCTCCTAATGCTGTATATCTGTTATTTTTCTTTCTTTTTCCTTGTGCACTTTTAAGCTTTCTCAGTGATTGTCACTGCTGTTCTTTCTCCATTGCTAAGTTTTTCTTGTATTTCCTTGTATGTCCAATACGAATACGTTTCTTCTGCAATTGATTTACAAATTCTGCAGTTATATTTGCATGTTTATTAAACATGTTTCTTTGCATTAGGCTACTACTTTTATATTTGCTTTTTAAATATAAAATACACTTTTAGAATGAATGTGTCCTCCTAAATTTCCTTATTCCTAGTATCCATTTCTTGACTACACGTTCATCCACCATGGCTACTTTCTTACTTTTGATCCAATTCTTTTATGAGAAACTTCTCAATTCTTCTCAGTTTCTTAAAGTTTTTATTCCTGCAGCTTTATATCACTTGCATAAATTTTCATCTGTACATCTTTTCATCTGATTTCTGTTAAATCATACCTATTTTATACATCACTGAATGGTGACCACTACTTGTTGCATCTTTAACATTTCCTCTACCATTATGGTTTCTGTTAATTGTTGCATATTTTATATTTCATTTAATATCTCCCTATAAGTGCATAAACATCACCACACCATATTGTTTTTCAGTCTACTCTTTCTCATTACCGTTTCCAAAGTCTTGAATTCCACTGAAAGATTTTGTCAGTGTTTAAAAAGTGCCTGATACTTTAGTTTCTTATTTCTTCTATCATATCATCTTCAGCACTGGTATTTTCCAGTGTTTTAATATGTATTATGTATCATTTCTCTTCGGCTGTCAGTCTGTACAGAACAATTGATTACTTCTGATGTGAAAGGTATGAACTCCACTTTCCCTAAATCCCATTGTGTTCTACTTTGTGTTGCTGTATTTTGTCTCGTTCTTGCTCTTTCTGCTGGTTCTGTTTTCCCCGGCTTAAGACAATCCTTTGATATATATATTTTTTGTTTGTGTTTGTTTTGTGCTTTTATGGTTTTGTGACATGCTAAATATCCTCCAGGTCTAGGGTTTCACTGACCTCCACACTTACACCATTTTTGGGCTCTTTCTGTTCACATTTCTAATATTCATGGCTTCAAACACACATCCACAGTACAGCTTTCCTCCGCACATAAGGTCTTACTGTGTAGCTGACAAACCCAGTGTACACTTTATCAGACATTCAATCATCATTAAATTGTAGCATCACTGATAGACTGTTCATTTTCTCTCTGGATACAGGTTTCTTTTAATTTATTTTAGCAATGTCTCTGCTTATCCATGGTTTTAGGTATTGTGCTTATAACTGAACTTAAGCCTTGAGCTTCTTCTGTTGTCTCTCACCCCTTAAACAATCACCAGACTGCATCCCTTAAAGTTTGGATTTAATTACAGTAGTCAAAAGTTCATCAAAGTTGTCCTAAGACAAGACTGCACATTGATAACTAACTCTGAGGAAAGGTTTTGATCCACATTATATTTTGACCAGTGTATTTCTTCTAGAGCTTTCATTCATAGCTTGATGGGTTTTCATTTCTTCAGGGAATTTCAAAATACCTTGAATTCATCTTCAGTTTTCATGACAGACTCACTGTCTTTATCTTTATCACTGTACTTTCCAAGTTCATGAGGACTTGATTACTTTAACTACCTGACAGACATGTATACACGCATTGCCTTTCTATAGTTGGATATTCAAGTAAGTTCAAACCCAATCTCAGCTAGGTCGGCTTTCCTCTCTCTATCTCCCTGAAATTCATTTGGTTTTTAATTTTATTTTTATTTTATACACTGTTCAGTTTATCTCCTTTTATTATCATTTTCCCCCTCTTCTTTTCTCTTACATTACCCACTCGCTTATTTAAATTTGGCCTGACTTGCCCGACACCGGCTGTGTGTGTGGTCCCTAAAGCCTCTGTCCTCGTATCATTGGTGATGACACGCGGCGCGACATCAGCAATTGGGCACCGGGCGAGGACTCAACCATGCCGGCTGACACAGAAGGCCACTTTGGTCAAGTACTTTGTTTGGGGTTCCGTGTGCGACGGAAGCAACCTTTTAGAGCTGTGGGGCCTCGAGCCAGCGGTTTCCAGTGACCCGGGGAAATCCAAGGACGGCAGTGACCGCTGGACGTTGAACCAGTTGAAGTTAATGTTGCCTCTGGTTCTCACTTGATTGAGCTCCATTCACCGTTAGGCCTGTTAAATGAAACGCTGCCCCATTTACTTCTTATAAGCCCCACAGATGTTTCCCTGGTCTATTAAGTATTCGGCCCATCTATGCTCTCCTAGCCATACCATACCTCTGTTGCTCTGTTTTTTTTTTAATTCGTTGATTGGTTTTTCATGTATGATTGCATGTTTAATTGTAGTGCTGGGGATGGTAAAGTAGTTCTAGGCGTTGTATGGACAGCAGTTACAGCTGCAGGAGAGGCCGTGGTTGCGGTGGCTGCTGCTTCTGGTGAGGCCCCCACTGTTACGGCTGTGCTGTGGAAAGGTCGCCACGGTTGTGCTGCTGCTGAGGAACGGCCGCTGCAGCTACTGCTGCTGCTGAGGAGAAGTCGCCGCAGTCGCGGCTGCTGCTGAGGAGAGGCCACCACTGGATCGGCCGCCGTTTGTTGCAGCTGCTACTGCTGGAGTGGCTGCCGTTGTTTGCGGCTACTGCTGCTGGAGAGGCCACCGTTGTTGCGGCTGATACCGCTGGAGAGCTCACCACTGTTGCAGCTACTACTGTTGGAGAGGCCGCCATTGTTTGTAGCTGCTGCAACTGTGGCTTCTCCTGCTGCTGTTTTTTTAAAGCTGCTGTTGTTACCATGCCTAGAACTGTTTTTGTACTGTTAACAGTACCATCCCCAGAACTACAACAGCACATGCAATCTTTCCCATTTTGTGAGTATTTTGGCTCTCTTTGTAGAAAATCATGTAAGTGAGGTAGGGCTGATTAGACTTTAGATAGTGATGAATTGTACATTAATAATCAATAATTGTAATAAATATAAAAAGTTGAAGTTTTTTTTAACCAATTGAAAGCTAACGCTCTGTAAATGTGGAAGTGCAAAACAATCAGAGCTTAAATTCTGTGCTTCGACTTTAATGTAAGTGTTACACACGTTGTCTTTATTTTAGACATTTCTAGTTGAATATGATCCAAAATTGTACTTTTTAATCATATTAAATTAGTTAAATTAAGTGTTTAGTTTTGAGTACATTGAAAGAGCGGTTAATGTTAATTGATTGTCACTGCAAGTTTTTCTTGTATTTCCTTGTATGTCCAATACGAATACGTTTCTTCTGCAATTGATTTACAAATTCTGCAGTTATATTTGCATGTTTATTAAACATGTTTCTTTGCATTAGGCTACTACTTTTATATTTGCTTTTTAAATATAAAATACACTTTTAGAATGAATGTGTCCTCCTAAATTTCCTTATTCCTAGTATCCATTTCTTGACTACACGTTCGTCCACCATGGTTACGTTCTTTCTTTTGATTTAATTCTTTTAGGAGAAACTTCTCAATTCTTCTCAGTTTCTTAAAGCTTTTATTCCTGCAGCTTTATATAACTTGCATACATTTTCATCTTTACATCTTTTCATCTGCTTTCTGTTAAATAATACCTATTTTATGTATCATTGAATGGTGATCACTACCTATTGCATCTTTAACATTTCCTCTACCATTTTTCTATTATTATAGGTATTAATCCTATATTATTCCTTACCCATATTGTATTAAGTGCATTAACATCACCACACCGTATTGTTTTCAGTCTACTCTTTCTCATTACTGTTTCCAAAGTCTTGAATTCCACTGAAAGATTTTGTCAGTGTTTAAAAGTGCCTGATACTTTAGTTTTTCTTATTTCTTCTATCATATCATCTTCAGCACTGGTATTTTCCAGTGTTTTAATATGTATTATGTATCATTTCTCTTCGGTTTTGTGTCTTTTTAGAAGAGTTTATTTTTTATGGTTTTGTATGTATTTACTTTTATTTTTTTTTTTCTTATTGTAACGTACTTTTTGTGTTGCTGTATTTTGTCTCGTTCTTGCTCTTTCTGCTGGTTCTGTTTTCCCCGGCTTAAGACAATCCTTTGATATATATATTTTTTGTTTGTGTTCTTACATGCTAAATATCCTCCAGGTCTAGGGTTTCACTGACCTCCACACTTACACCATTTTTGGGCTCTTTCTGTTCACATTTCTAATATTCATGGGTTTCAAACACATCCACAGTACAGCTTCCTCCACACACTGCAGTAGCTATATTTCAGCATCTAGCACATAAGGTCTTACTGTGTAGCTGACAAACCCAGGTTTCTGTTCGCATTTCCAGTACTTATGGTTTCCAACACGCATACACAGTGGTGTTTGCTTTCACGCACCGTAGTTTATTTCAACATCTAGTATGTATGATCTTGTCTCTGCTTATCCATGGTTTTAGGTATTGTGCTTATAACTGAACTTAAGCCTTGAGCTTCTTCTGTTGTCTCTCATCCCTCAAACAATCACCAGACTGCATCCCTTAAAGTTTGGATTTAATTACAGTAGTCAAAAGTTTATCAAAGTTGTCCTAAGGCGAGACTGCACATTGGTTTTAGGATAACTTTGAGGAAAGGTTTTGATCCACATCATATTTTGACCAGTGTATTTCTCCTAGAGCTTTCATTCATAGCTTGATGGGATTCATTACTTCAGGGAATTTCAAAATACCTTGAATTCGTCTTCAGCTTTCATGACAGACTCACTGTCTTTATCTTTATCACTATACTTTCCAAGTTCATGAGGACTTGATTACTTTGTTACCTACCTGACAGACATGTATACACACATTGCATTTCTATAATTGGATATTCAAGTAAGTTGAAACCCAATCTCAGCTAGGTCGGCTTTCCTCTCTCTATCTCCCTGAAATTCATTTGGTTTTTAATTTAATTTTTATTTTATACACTTTTCAGTTTATCACAAGTTTACCACAAGGGGACGAGGGGCCCGGGGACGCTGCAGTCGTGTGCTCGGAAGAGTCATTGAAGATAATGTTGCCTCTGGTTCTCACTTGATTGAACTCCATTCACCGTTAGGCCTGTTAAATGAAACACTGCCCCATTTACTTCTTATAAGCCCCACAGATGTTTCCCTGGTCTATTAAGTATTGCGGCCCATCTATGCTCTCCTAGCCATACCAACCTCTGTTTTGTTACTCTTTTTTTTTTAATTCGTTGATTGGTTTTTCATGTATGATTGCATGTTTAATTGTAGTGCTGGGGATGGTAAAGTAGTTCTAGGCGTTGTATGGACAGCAGTTACAGCTGCAGGAGAGGCCGTGGTTGCGGTGGCTGCTGCTTCTGGTGAGGCCCCCACTGTTACGGCTGTGCTGTGGAAAGGTCGCCGCGGTTGTGCTGCTGCTGAGGAACGGCCGCTGCAGCTACTGCTGCTGCTGAGAAGAAGCCGCCGGAGTCGCGGCTGCTGCTGAGGAGAGGCCACCACTGGATCGGCCGCCGTTGTTGCAGCTGCTACTGCTGGAGTGGCTGCCGTTGTTGCGGCTACTGCTGCTGGAGAGGCCACCGTTGTTGCGGCTGATACAACCGCTGGAGAGCTCACCACTGTTGCAGCTACTACTGTTGGAGAGGCCGCCATTGTTGTAGCTGCTGCAACTGTGGCTTCTCCTGCTGCTGTTTTTTTAAAGCTGCTGTTGTTACCATGCCTAGAACTGTTTTGTACTGTTAACAGTACCATCCCCAGAACTACAACAGCACATGCAATCTTTCCCATTTTGTGAGTATTTTGGCTCTCTTTGTAGGAAAATCATGTAAGTGAGGTAGGGCTGATTAGACTTTAGATAGTGATGAATTGTACATTTAATAATCATAATTGTAAATGTAAAAAGTTGAAGTTTTTTTTAACCAATTGAAAGCTAACGCTCTGTAAATGTGGAAGTGCAAAACAATCAGAGCTTAAATTCTGTGCTTCGACTTTAATGTAAGTGTTACACATGTTGTCTTTATTTTATACATTTCTAGTTGAATATGGTCAAAATTTTACTTTTTAATCATAGATAGATTAGTTAAATTAAGTGTTTAGTTTTGAGTACATTGAAAGAGCGGTTAATGTGTTCTTTCTCCATTGCTAAGTTTTTCTTGTATTTCCTTGTATGTCCAATACCGAATACGTTTCTTCTGCAATTGATTTACAAATTCTGCAGTTATATTTTTGCATGTTTATTAAACATGTTTATTTGCATTAGGCTACTACTTTTATATTTGCTTTTTAAATATAAAATACACTTTTAGAATGAATGTGTTCTCCTACATTTCCTTATTCCTAGTATCCATTTCTTGACTACACGTTCATCCACCATGGCTACTTTCTTACTTTTGATCCAATTCTTTTATGAGAAACTTCTCAATTCTTCTCAGTTTCTTAAAGTTTTTATTCCTGCAGCTTTATATAACTTGCATACATTTTCATCTTTACATCTTTTCATCTGCTTTCTGTTAAATAATACCTATTTTATGTATCATTGAATGGTGATCACTACCTATTGCATCTTTAACATTTCCTCTACCATTTTTCTATTATTATAGGTATTAATCCTTATTATTCCTATATTATTCCTTACCCATATTGTATTAAGTGCATTAACATCACCACACCGTATTGTTTTCAGTCTACTCTTTCTCATTACTGTTTCCAAAGTCTTGAATTCCACTGAAAGATTTTGTCAGTGTTTAAAAGTGCCTGATACTTTAGTTTCTTATTTCTTCTATCATATCATCTTCAGCACTGGTATTTTCCAGTGTTTTAATATGTATCATGTATCATTTCTTTTTGGCTGTCAGTCTGTACAGAACAATTGATTACTTTTGATGTGAAAGGTATGAACTCCACTTTCCCTAAATCCCATTGTGTTCTACTTTGTGTTGCTGTATTTTGTCTCGTTCTTGCTCTTTCTGCTGGTTCTGTTTTCCCCGGCTTAAGACAATCCTTTGACATATATATTTTTTTGTTTGTGTGTGTGTTTTGTGCTTTTATGGTCTTGATATATATATTTTTTGTTTGTGGTCCAGCGTTTCACTGACCTCCACACTTACACCATTTTTGGGCTCTTTCTGTTCACATTTCTAATATTCATGGCTTCAAACACACATCCACAGTACAGCTTCCTCCACACAATGCAGTAGCTATATTTCAGCATCTAGCACATAAGGTCTTACTGTGTAGCTGACAAACCCAGTGTACACTTTATCAGACATTCAATCTTCATTAAATTGTAGCATCACTGATCGACTGTTCATTTTCTCTCCTGCTGTCACCTTTGCTCCCTGGATGCAGGTTTCTTTTAATTTTATTTTAGCAATGTCTCTGCTTATCCATGGTTTTAGGTATTGTGCTTATAACTGAACTTAAGCCTTGAGCTTCTTCTGTTGTCTCTCATCCCTCAAACAATCACCAGACTGCATCCCTTAAAGTTTGGATTTAATTACAGTAGTCAAAAGTTCATCAGAGTTGTCCTAAGACAAGACTGCACATTGGTTTTAGGATAACTTTGAGGAAAGGTTTTGATCCCACATCATATTTTGACCAGTGTATTTCTCCTAGAGCTTTCATTCATAGCTTGATGGGATTCATTACTTCAGGGAATTTCAAAATACCTTGAATTCATCTTCAGTTTTCATGACAGACTCACTGTCTTTATCTTTATCACTGTACTTTCCAAGTTCATGAGGACTTGATTACTTTTTTAACTACCTGACAGACATGTATACACGCATTGCCTTTCTATAGTTGGATATTCAAGTAAGTTCAAACCCAATCTCAGCTAGGTCGGCTTTCCTATCTCTATCTCCCTGAAATTCATTTTGTTTTTAATTTAATTTTTATTTTATACACTTTTCAGTTCATCACAAGTTTACCACAAGGGGACGAGGGGCCCGGGGGACGCTGCAGTCGTGTGCTCGGAAGAGTCATTGAAGATAATGTTGCCTCTGGTTCTCACTTGATTGAACTCCATTCACCGTTAGGGCCTGTTAAATGAAACGCTGCCCCATTTACTTCTTATAAGCCCCACAGATGTTTCCCTGGTCTATTAAGTATGCGGCCCATCTATGCTCTCCTAGCCATACCATGGCCCTACTGTTGCTCTCTTACTTTTACTTTTTTTTTTTTTTTTTTTTAATTCGTTGATTGGCTTTTTTTCATGTATGATTGCATGTTTAATTGTAGTGCTGGGGATGGTAAAGTAGTTCTAGGCGTTGTATGGACAGCAGTTACAGCTGCAGGAGAGGCCATGGTTGCGGTGGCTGCTGCTTCTGGTGAGGCCCCCACTGTTACGGCTGTGCTGTGGAAAGGTCGCCACGGTTGTGCTGCTGCTGAGGAACGGCCCGCTGCAGCTACTGCTGCTGCTGAGAAGAAGCCGCCGCAGGTCGCGGCTGCTGCTGAGGAGAGGCCACCACTGGATCGGCCGCCGTTGTTGCAGCTGCTACTGCTGGAGTGGCTGCCGTTGTTGCGGCTACTGCTGCTGGAGAGGCCACCGTTGTTGCGGCTGATACCGCTGGAGAGCTCACCACTGTTGCAGCTACTACTGTTGGAGAGGCCGCCATTGTTGTAGCTGCTGCAACCGTGGCTTCTCCTGCTGCTGTTTTTTAAAGCTGCTGTTGTTACCATGCCTAGAACTGTTTGTACTGTTAACAGTACCATCCCCAGAACTACAACAGCACATGCAATCTTTCCCATTTTGTGAGTATTTTGGCTCTCTTTGTAGAAAATCATGTAAGTGAGGTAGGGCTGATTAGACTTTAGATAGTGATGAATTGTACATTAATAATCAATAATTGTTATAATGTAAAAAGTTGAAGTTTTTTTTAACCAATTGAAAGCTAAGGCTCTGTAAATGTGGAAGTGCAAAACAATCAGAGCTTAAATTCTGTGCTTCGACTTTAATGTAAGTGTTACACACGTTGTCTTTATTTTAGACATTTCTAGTTGAATATGATCAAAATTGTACTTTTTAATCATATTAAATTAGTTAAATTAAGTGTTTAGTTTTTGAGTACATTGAAAGAGCGGTTAATGTGTTCTTTCTCCATTGCTAAGTTTTTCTTGTATTTTTTCTTGTATGTCCAATACTAATACGTTTCTTCTGCAATTGATTTTACAAATTCTGCAGTTATATTTGCATGTTTATTAAACATGTTTCTTTGCATTAGGCTACTACTTTTATATTTGCTTTTTAAATATAAAATACACTTTTAGAATGAATGTGTTTCTCCTACATTTCCTTATTCCTAGTATCCATTTCTTGACTACACGTTCATCCACCATGGCTACTTTCTTACTTTTGATCCAATTCTTTTATGAGAAACTTCTCAATTCTTCTCAGTTTCTTAAGCTTTTATTCCTGCAGCATTATATAACTTGCATTCATTTTCATCTTTACATCTTTTCATCTGCTTTCTGTTAAATCATTACTATTTTATGCATCATTGAATGGTGATCACTACCTATTGCATCTTTAACATTTCCCCCCTACCATTTTTTCTATTATTATAGGTATTAATCCTTATTATTCCTATATTATTCCTTACCCATATTGTATTAAGTGCATTAACATCTCACCACACCATATTGTTTTCAGTCTACTCTTTCTCACCGTTACTGTTTCCAAAGTCTTGAATTCCACTGAAAGATTTTGTCAGTGTTTAAAAGTGCCTGATACTTTAGTTTCTTATTTCTTCTATCATATCATCTTCAGCACTGGTATTTTCCAGTGTTTTAATATGTATCATGTATCATTTCTTTTTGGCTGTCAGTCTGTACAGAACAATTGATTACTTTTTGATGTGAAAGGTATGAACTCCACTTTCCCTAAATCCCATTTGTGTTCTACTTTGTGTTGCTGTATTTTGTCTCATTCTTGCTCTTTTTCTGCTGGTTCTGTTTTCCCCCGGCTTAAGACAATCCTTGACTATATATATTTTTTTGTTTGTGTGTGTGTTTTGTGCTTTTATGGTCTTCTTACATGCTAAATATCCTCCAGGTCTAGGGTTTCACTGACCCTCCACACTTACACCATTTTTGGGCTCTTTCTGTTCACATTTCTAATATTCATGGTTTCAAACACATCCACAGTACAGCTTCCTCCACACACTGCAGTAGCTATATTTCAGCATCTAGCACATAAGGTCTTATTGTGTAGCTGACAAACCCAGTGTACACTATCAGACATTCAATCTTCATTAAATTGTAGCATCACTGATCGACTGTTCATTTTCTCTCCTGCTGTCACCTTTGCTCCCTGGATGCAGGTTTCTTTTAATTTATTTTAGCAATGTCTCTGCTTATCCATGGTTTTAGGTATTGTGCTTATAACTGAACTTAAGCCTTGAGCTTCTTCTGTTGTCTCTCATCCCTCAAACAATCACCAGACTGCATCCCTTAAAGTTTGGATTTAATTACAGTAGTCAAAAGTTCATCAGAGTTGTCCTAAGACAAGACTGCACATTGGTTTTAGGATAACTTTGAGGAAAGGTTTTGATCCACATCATATTTTTGACCAGTGTCCAGACTGTATCCCTCAAAGTTTTGGCTTGATGGGGTTTTTTTTTTTTGGTTATTTGAGTTTTATGTTGTTTTTTTCTTCAGTTTTCATGACAGACTCACTGTCTTTATCTTTATCACTGTACTTTCCAAGTTCATGAGGACTTTGATTACTTTTGTTACCTACCTGACAGACATGTATACACACATTGCCTTTCTATAATTGGATATTCAAGTAAGTTGAAACCCAATCTCAGCTAGGTCGGCTTTCCTCTCTCTATCTCCCTGTAATTCATTTTGTTTTTAATTTAATTTTTATTTTATACACTTTTCAGTTCATCACAAGTTTACCACAAGGGGATGAGGGGCCCGGGGACGCTGCAGTCGTGTGCTTGGAAGAGTCATTGAAGATAATGTTGCCTCTGGTTCTCACTTGATTGAGCTCCATTCACCGTTAGGCCTGTTAAATGAAACGCTGCCCCATTTACTTCTTATAAGCCCCACAGATGTTTCCCTGTTCTATTAAGTATTCGGCCCATCTATGCTCTCCTAGCCATACCATACCTCTGTTGCTTGCTCTCTTTTTTTTTTTTTTTTTTTTTTTTTTTTAATTCGTTGATTTGGTTTTTCATGTATGATTGCATGTTTAATTGTAGTGCTGGGGATGGTAAAGTAGTTCTAGGCGTTGTATGGACAGCAGTTACAGCTGCAGGAGAGGCCGTGGTTGCGGTGGCTGCTGCTTCTGGTGAGGCCCCCACTGTTACGGCTGTGCTGTGGAAAGGTCGCCGCGGTTGTGCTGCTGCTGAGGAACGGCCGCCACAGCTACTGCTGCTGCTGAGGAGAAGCCGCCGCAATCGCGGCTGCTGCTGAGGAGAGGCCACCACTGGATCGGCCGCCGTTGTTGCAGCTGCTACTGCTGGAGTGGCTGCCGTTGTTGCGGCTACTGCTGCTGCTGGAGAGGCCACCGTTGTTGTGGCTGATACCGCTGGAGAGCTCACCACTGTTGCAGCTACTACTGTTGGAGAGGCCGCCATTGTTGTAGCTGCTGCAACCGTGGCTTCTCCTGCTGCTGTTTTTTAAAGCTGCTGTTGTTACCATGCCTAGAACTGTTTGTACTGTTAACAGTACCATCCCCAGAACTACAACAGCACATGCAATCTTTCCCATTTTGTGAGTATTTTGGCTCTCTTTGTGGAAAATCATGTAAGTGAGGTAGGGCTGATTAGACTTTAGATAGTGATGAATTGTACATTAATAATCAATAATTGTAATAAATATAAAAAGTTGAAGTATTTTTAACCAATTGAAAGCTAAGGCTCTGTAAATGTGGAAGTGCAAAACAATCAGAGCTTAAATTCTGTGCTTCGACTTTAATGTAAGTGTTACACACGTTGTCTTTATTTTAGACATTTCTAGTTGAATATGATCAAAATTGTACTTTTTAATCATATTAAATTAGTTAAATTAAGTGTTTAGTTTTGAGTACATTGAAAGAGCGGTTAATGTGGAAAAGTTTGAAATATATTTGCGGTGGTAGAGAGGTGTTGAATCAGGTTATTTTCAGGTTATTTAGAAACAGCCTCCCTGAAATGTTCTGAGAGCATTATTTAATGAAAATAAAAGAAGAATTGTAATTATTCCTTAACTTTTTTATTTTTTATTTAATTTTATTTAATATTTTATTTAATGTTAGTTGAAATAGTTGTAAGTAGTACATTCTAACTACATGACTGCAGTGTATTTTTGATCCAGTTCTATGTAAGGTATGCTGCGAGAGTATGGCATTGACAGGTTTAATTCCCTTTTTTTTAATTTTTTTTTTTTTTTAATACCAATTGAGTCCTAAAAGCTGACACCGGCTGTATGAGGACTCAACCATGCCGGCTGACACAGAAGGCCACTTTGGTCAAGTACTTTGTTTGGGGTTCCGTGTGCGATGGAACCAACCTTTTGGAGCTGTGGGGCCTCGAGCCAGCGGTCTCCAATGACCCGGGGAAATCCAGTGATGGCCGTGGATAGCTGGTCGTTGAACCACCCTCAGCTGAGAGCTGCCCAGTTGTGCTAGAGGTCGTCGCTGTTTGAGTGGTCAGCACCGTGGTACAAAGGGGAAACAGCAGCTGTGTGCTCAGAAGAGTCAGGGAACCCAGGGAAATCCAAGGACGGCAGTGACAGCTGGCCCGTTCACTTATTATAAGTCCCACAAAGGGATAGATATCTACTGGTCTTTTAAGTATTCGGCCCATCTCTACTCCTCTATCCATACCGTCCTCTAATGGTGTTTTAAGTATTCGGCCCATCTCTCTATAGGCCCTGTTATATCTATAGAACAGCTCTCTGTGAGAGACGCTGCTGGCCTGTACTCTCTCTCTCTCTCTCTCTCTCTCTCTCTCTCTCTCTCTCTATCTCTCTCTCTCTCTCTCTCTCTCTCTCTCTCTCTCTCTCTCTCTCTCTCTCTCTCTCTGTGTTTTTTTTTGTTTTTTTTTTTTTTTTTTGTTTTGTTTTTGTTATCAATTTTTTTTTTTTTTCCTTAGTTGCTAATACAACTCATTGTTTTTCTTCTTAGATATTTACATTTATTGAACATGACACATTTTATTCATGTCTTATTTTTAGAATATATTTTTAAAAAAATCTATTAAATGTTTTCCTCATCTTTGGTGGTAAAACCAATATCCTGTTTGAACATCTCTTTTGGCCGCTACTCTACGTCAGTGGCATAATGTCTAATTTCTTTAAAATACATGCATTTAAGTGTGGCCATTTAGTGTGTGTGTGTGTATATATATATATATATATATATATATATATATGTATATATATATATATAATAAAACTGGATATTGTAATGAATTGATGAAAATACTAAACTGGATACTTATTATATTCTTGTTCATCTGTGTTTGTTATCATCAACACATCCCTCACTACTGGCAACATTCTACCTCTTTTAAACAGACTCTCCCAACACTCAATCCTCAAATATATTATGTTTGAACATCACTTTTGGCCACTTATGTACATCAGAAAAGCCAACACTCAATCCTTTGCCTTTCAGACATCTCTGCCTGGGTGGAGCATCATGAAGTCAGAGCTGCTTGTAATCCCTGGAGACCTGTCAGTTGACCAGACATTACGGTGTAACAGGGGTCCACAACACTAACAGCAACCAGGACAGGAAAGAGCCTGGGGATTGGGGTTTGACCAACTGAGCTTTACCATCCACAGTTAAACAACGGTTTAGTCATGTAGGTTTGTGTTTGACAAATATCAGGAGGATCAGAGCATTTGTAGTGAATTTTAGGTTGTGATATTGGCTTTTAGGGCTGCCACTGAAATTTAGTTACATGTTTAATCACACTTTTATATTTCAGACACTTTTAATTTTAGAAATCAGTTAATTTTTAACACAGGGAATCTTTTATCTTGATATCATACTATAGAGAGACTATTTCTGTTTTTTTATATTGTTATATTGATATAGTGTTTCTGTTTTTGTTCTAGTACTAATAAATGAAGATTTAGATTTTCCAATGAAAAATGGATACATTACAGATAAACAAATGAATATTTCTGTTCTCGAACTAATACAAAAAAATGACGATTTACCCAATTTAAGGGTAAAATTTGAATTTCTACTGGCCAAAACCAGATTATTACATTACTTTAAATGGGTCTACCCCCAAGATTACTGCTATAAATATGAGCCATGTCCAAAAGTTAAAGGGGGAGGTATGCCCACAATTTATAGCCAGCCAAACTATGAAAAAAATCGGACTTATAGTCCGGAAAATACGGCAATTATTTTCAGTATTTCTCAGAGGTCTGTTTTGAGGTATAATTCATTTTGATTCACTGTGATGTTTGTACCGGCTACTGTATGCAGAGCACCATAAAGATTTTATCAAAGAATTTGCTGACTTTCTTTCAGAGTTAGTGCTAGCTGCAGATAAAGTCCTAATTGTTGGTGATTGTAATATCCATATGAATAATGGAAAAGATGCATCAGTATCAACTTCTAGGCATTCTGAACTATATTGGAGTTCGATAACACATCAGGACCATTGAAATCATACTTCAGATTTAATATTTAATACTGTCCCATTGGTTTGATGTTAATGGCATTGGCAAAACTACAGGTGTTTCATATTGAATGGAGGTTTTGATGTTAATGGCATTGGCAAAACTACAGGTGTTTCATATTGAATGGAGAGACAGTACTTCCTCCTGCGGGTATTTTATTCAGTACGATGGCTAAATTAATAAAAAAAAATAATAATACATCAACAGGTGTTGACATTTCCCAACAACACAGCATTAATGACATTATGAACTTCTTTACTTCCAAGATCTATACTATTATTAGAGATTTAATTGTTATATTGTATTAGAGCCGTCATATAATTTTTAATGTTATGGATTGAGTTAGGGTATATTCTGCTATAGGAGAGGAAGAATTGTTTAAATTTTTTAAATAATTTAAACCAGCAGCATGTATGTTAGACCCTATACCATCTAAGATACTAAAAGAGGTGCATATGTGTTAATCTGTGGGTGTTCCTTTAAAGACACAATCACTATGTTTACATTGACATCAGTAATCTAATTATTTACCTTATTCTGAATAAAACTATTATGATTAAGGTGATTTACATGAGTTGGTTTTAGAATATTCCTTTCTTGTTCCTGTTTTACGTTGTAGTACATTGATTGATTAATGGCAAACGCCATAATGTCCCAACGCAACGCCATCCAATGTCCCCTCCAGAATTTAACGTATGTTGGTCTTCGTTATGGTGCCATATTCAGTTTTGCGTGTTTTATTTAATTTTTACGAAAGCTTCAATTGCTGGTAATTACAGACAGTTGTCTTTTTTTTTTTTTTTTTTTTTTTTTTTATATTGTTTTTGCCATGAAAATAGTCTCAGATGCTGACATAACTACTACAGACAATAATGTGATGCATGCAATGGTGTTATTTTATTTTTTTCATTTTTTTGGCATTAGATTCTGTCACAACATCTACCAGAGTTAGATAAGTCCATACTTACCTTTTTCATTTCTGTGCGTTCTGTAAGTGTTATTTGACGCACCCACCGCTAGCCTAGCTTAGCACAAAGACTGGATGTAAATGGATAATGGTAGCATAGTAATCCCAATAAGTGACAAAATAATGCAAACATTTTCCTATTTTCATGTTGTGATCTGTATAGTCACAGCGTGTACAAATAACAAGGCTATATGAGACAGAGACCAGTTTTTAATCGTATAAATACTGGGAACTATATTCTCACTAGGCGTAGGAGCACAGCTTACGTTACTTGGGCGGAGTGGCTAATTTGGGGGGAGTGATTAGCGCAGCACACGAGACGCTCTGTTGATGGTTCCGTAAACAAAACAAACGTGACTAACTAGCTAGACGTGACTCGTGATCATGGCTGACTTTGAGGAATTGTCAGACTCAGAGGAATTTTACTGTGTATCAAACCAAGATCCAGAACCATATAGTTTTGAGCCAGGATACACAGACGAGGAGTTACAAAGTGCTGTAGAACACTCATCTCATCCTGATTAATAATTATCACAGAAAATGTATAAAGAATTATTGCAGGAATTGATATATTTGAAATGCAATTTATTACAGCTGACCAAATATATTGAACAGCATATAACACAGTAATGTTAGATAATTGCATTACAATAGCCAAGAATATGGGGAAAGAAATAGCAAAAGGCAAATAGTTTTTGCACAATGAACCCACAGACAGTAACGTTAGCCTACTATTTCACAAACATTTCTCAAAAAAGAAAACTGCCCATCCCCCTCCAATTCATTAGCAAGTTGAACGTATTATCCTGAGAGTTAAATTTAGCGCCGTTAATTTGTTATTGAGCGATACAGTGTGTTCACGACAACACAATAATAACAATAAAGGGGATACACGGAGCCCCTATTCACGTAATAGTGTCACTACTAAGGTTATATTACATTAGCATGGCACTGTTACAGTATGGCTAATGTTAGTCATCTCAAAATATAACGGAACACTTACCGCAGCAACAGGTGATCCAATTTGTCCTGTCTTTATTATCGATGGGATGGCTGTATCCTTTATCACACGTTTCATGGTCCGTGTGGCAACTTGCATTTTTTTCAAAATAGTCGTCTACAGTAAAATGTTCAGAGCAAACGAAATACTTCGTGATGGTGTTTACAGGTGTGTTTGGAACTATACCCAGAACAAGTAGCCATCGATTCATCAGGTCAGCGTTTTTGGTTGGAATTCTATGAAACATCATAGTATTACCTAGTCTCCCCTTGTTATTGTCGCAGCTCTTTACAATACAGCGAACACCCATGATTGTACACTATAAATTTACTATCTAGTAATTGCTGACTCTATTACTCCAACTCTGAGCGAACTCTCTGCTCCTCACCACGGCGCGTCTCGGGTGCTGCGCTAATCACTCCGCCCAAGTAGCCGCTCCGCCCAAGTAACGTTAGCTGTGCTCCTACGCCTAGTGAGAATATAGTTCCCAGTATTTATACGATTAAAAATGGTCTCTGTCTCACATAGCCTTGTTATTTGTACACGCTGTGACTATACAGATCACAACATGTAAATAGGAAAATGTTTGAATTATTTTGTCACTTATTGGGATTACTATGCTACCATTATCCATTCACATCCAGTCTTTGTGCTAAGCTAGGCTAGCGGTGGGTGCGTCAAATAACACTTACAGAACGCACAGAAATGGAAAAAGGTATGTATGGACTTATCTAACTCTGGGGGATACTGTGAATAAGCTAAAGTCCCAAAAAGTCGGAGTGTTCCTATGCTGACATAACTACTACAGACAATAATGTGATGCATGCAATGGTGTTAAGTATTTGAGTAAATGTAATTAGTTACTGTACTTGATTTTTTTTTTGTTATTGTATATAATGTACTATTTACACCAATACATCTGTGATGTTGTAACATTTATCTTTTTCTGCAGCAGTTTATTTATGCTACTATAGAAGTGATATCACCATCTACAGGGCATTGAAGGTACTATATTTTGTGCTTTTTGCTCTTACTTATCCAAACTTGTCAATAAGTCTACCTTACACAAACATGTTTCTTCCACTGAAAAAAGGTATTTCCAACTTTTTTTTTTCAATTGTGAGTTTACATTTCAGAATTTTAAGATATAAACTTGTAATTCTCAGAATAATTCAGAATTGTGAGTTCTAAACTCAACTTTTTTCTCACAACTGCGAGTTTCAATATATGTTCCTCACAGTTTTGGGTTTGTCATGCAATTCTGACTTTCTTGCAATTGCGAGTTCTGAGGCGGAAAAATGGATTTTCTCACAATTGTGAGTTTCTATCACACAATTCTGACTATAACTTGAAAGTTTATGTCTCACAATTCTGACTTTTCTCACAATTGTGAGTTGTTAATTCCAATTCTGAGGGGAAAAAATATTTTCTTACATGTTGTGAGTTTATCTTGCAATTCTGACTTTATCAGAATTGCGAGTTTATTTCTCAGAATTTTGCATTTAAATCTCAATTCAGATTTTTTTCTTCTCAGAATGAAAGAATTCAGAATTGCAAGAAAAGTATGTCAGAATTGTGGGGAGAAAAAGTCTCAATTACCCCTTTTTAATTTTTTACAGTGTCAGAATTGCCCTGTGTGATCGCGTGTTGCTTTATGTTTGACTGGTTCAGAGCAAGTGCAGGCAAATAGGCTACATTTAAACACCAGCGAGGCTTGGCGAACAATCCTCGAAATGATATTAAGTTTCACAAGCCTTCAGTACACAAAAATACTTTTTAAAAGAGACATTGCTGTAAGGAATGCAACAGACTCAAATGTTGATTCTATACCACTTCATTTAGTGGAGGATTTTTAAGATTGATTCAAGCCAGTGTGCAATATGAGTGAAAATAAATCCTTAAAAGAAGCAGTTTAATTAAGTCATTTGTTTTTGAATTGAACTAAACTGGTGGTGTTTATTTTTGCATGCAACTCAAGAGGACATGGAAAAATGGTAGAAGGACAGGTCCAATAAATATGATTTTTGATGAATAACTGTGTATTCATGGTATGGTTTGTTTGAACTGATATATTGCCCACATCTAATTACTGTTTTGTTTATTGATTTTGAAGAATTCTGTTACGTGACTTCAGGTGGATTCTAGGACATTGGTTCTCAGGGACTCCACAAACTTACAAGGGGGACTCAAGATGACTTAAAATGACTAAAATAAGACAAAACGAGCAAAAACAAGTACAAATCACAAATACAAAATAAAAAAATACAAAAACAAATCAAGTTATTTCTTATTTTGATTTTAATTCACCCCCCTCAAAATAGTTTTTCCTTTGAAAAACCAGGGTTTCCGACAATCTTGAAAAACCCAGATATATAAAATAAAATTATAAATATGTTTGTGTCCGTGTCTTATCTCATCAATATGAACTCATTCCTTCCCACTTATCCTCTTCGCCCACATCCTCTGTACTCTTCAATGGCGTTAATTCATTCCCACTCTCTTCTATGTCAATGGCGTTAATTCATTCCCACTCTCTTCTATGTATGCAGAGACGATAAGAAAAAAATTAAAAGTGAAAGGAGCAGTGATGCGACATCATTTAAATGTAGATTTTTAGTGTTTTATTAAAGAAGAATTGTTATATAACTCATCAGAACAATCGTTTAAAAAAAGGTTTACTTTGTCATCTTTTTGTACTGAATCAGTCAAGTTGTATTTGTTTTTTTTTAGTATTTTCAAAGTTATTTGAATTTAAAATGTGGTTGGAATAAAATAAATCAACATTAGAGCTAAACCTCTGTTAATTCAAGGCATGTAAAAAAATCTGTCAAAGTGAAGTAAAGCAGAGGATATTACCTGAATCTCTAATGTTATGACTTTTGAATTTAAAATTCTCAGATTTTAAGATAATGTTTTTTTGTCTGAGATTTTTATTTATTTTATTGTAGCATGGTATAAATTAAAATAATTCAAATCTGTAAGTAATTAAATTTGGTTTAACTTTGAGCAAGTAAGTTCATTTCTGATCTTTTAAACTGTTAACACAATGCACAGTCATTAACACACTGAAAGACTTGATATATACTGTACTTAGGTAGGTCTAGCATTAGTTTTTAGGTACAGAAATTGCATAAAGTTATCAAATGTAAAACAGCATTGCATATTTGACTATAAATTAAAGATTAATCTTTATTAAAGTTACAAAAGTTATTTAATCGAGCATTGAGTGATTTCTTTGTTGCTGTTCGATTAATATTAAGAAAGTGCTGTCACTTTTAGAGAATGCACTGATACACTACGTTCAGCCGGCTATGTCTGCTATATGATGCTTACCAAGACGGGCATTTTGACAATTTTTGTGTGAATTTGTCCATTTAAACACAATACTTCAGAGAGCGCTTAATATTTGCGCACGTTCTGAGGTGCACGTAGAGAGCGCTTTTAAGAGCTAAAATAGGCTAGCGAATTAACCAAGTGGCTAAATCGTACGATATCGTACGAGCTGGGTCGTACGAATTCGTACGATTTGTTCATTGCATTTAGGACAAGCCCATCAAGACGAATTCGTACTATTTCGCACGATTTAATTAATTGGTTAAATCGTACTATATCGTATGATTTGTTCTTCACACGTTCAATAAGCTTGACCCAACTCTCGACAGGAAAACAACGCGATATTTTCCTGCAGTTTACACGTGCCACTTCTCGGTAAGTAGACTGTCACGCGGTGTCCCGGTGTTCTGTATAAAGTCCATTATATGCTCTTAATTAATCAGATAGGCTCTTTAATGTTTGCTGGAACGAGTCAATGTTTCATTCGTTATCTGGCTCGGTTCAGTCAGTGTACTGTTTGAGTAAATAAATTACTCCCGGATATTGGTTTATTTGAACTCAGAGGGAGTGTCAGCCATGTTAAAAAGTTAACAGCTTAAGTAATTTGTGGATTAATGCTTATTGTTGACGCGAACCGTTTCAAACGATTCAGTTCGATTTGGTGAACTGGTTCAAGAAGATCCGGTTACATCGAGTGATTCGTTCGCGAACCGGATATCACTAAACTGCAGTGTTGTGAACGCGCTCCTAACAGACCCGGGAGAGAAGTCAATGCTGAATAAAGTCGTAGTTTTTGATATTTTTGGACCAAAATGTATTTTCGATGCTTCAAAAAATTCTAACGGACCGTCTGATGTCACATGGACTACTTTGAAGATGTTTTTTGTTACCTTTTTTTGTATGCACAGTATACCGTACATACATTCTCAATGGAGGGACAGAAAGCTCTCGGGACTAAATCTAAAATATCTTATACTGTGTTCCGAAGATGAACGGAGGTCTCACGGGTTTGGAACGACATGAGGGTGAGTTAATGACATAATTTTGATTTTTGGGTGAACTATCCCTTTAATGTCTCAAAATATCACATTTAGCTACCTCTTGATGAAACAGATGTCTTTTCGTTCTGTGCAGTATTCTTATTTATTTATATTGTATATATGATCGCTGGCAGAATTGGCTGTGATGCAAGGGGGGTCAGCTAAAATCTTGCCTATAGGGCACCAAATTGGTTAGGGTCAGCTCTACTGTAATACTTACCCATTTGCAGTTCAGCATTTTTTGGGCGAAAATAAATCACCACAACAGTTAAAACTGCAGCCACCAGCAGAACAGCAGCAGCTAGCGCCGCTATTTTGCCAAGAGATCGAGTCAAATCTGAAACCGCTAAAGAGAGACAGTCAGTGTCGAATTTTTATCCGAAGCTGATTATTTTTCTGTATAAATCATATTAGAGAACACTTCATTTCCTACGTCTAATTCTGATTTTCTGACATTTCTTGTTCGTGTAATCTAATATTTGTTTAAACCTTGATTTAATTACTGTATGTCATTACATTAAAAGATTAGATTTACTCACCAGTGACAGAAAGAAGGAATCGCTGTGAGCTCTCACTGCCTCTGATCTGTACTTCATAAAGTCCAGTGTGTTCAGTTCTGGTATTCTTGATGGTCAGAGATCCAGTCTGATCCAGCTGCAGTCTGTCTTTGAATCTCTCATCAGCATCATTTAATGAGGTCTCGTTAGTCTCTACATCGAGTTTAGCCAAGAGGACACCTTTATCTGCAAACCTCCATAGGATCAGATCATCTGTGTGTATTTTAGCATCAATGTGTAAAGTGACAGAATTTCCCTCCGTCACTGACACTGACTTCACTCCATCCATCTCACCAACTGCACCTGGAAAAAAAAATCATTCTAAGTGATGTTTTACGTACAGTATAATTCATGTACGTTTCACTAATTTAACAGCAAAGAAAATTATTTCAAATGCATCTTGTGGTGTCTTAACAGTAGAATGATCTAATTAACACAGTGCTACTCCAAACAAGATCATTATTACATTGGAAGACTTGATACTCACCAAAGACGGTAACACTAAATATCTTGATCTTAGTCTGTTTTCTAGAGACGGTTAGTTTATATTGTCCAGAGTGTCTGATTCTGGTGTTTCTGATGGTAAGAGAGCCAGTTTTTTGGTCTACTTGCAATCTGCCTCTGAATTTAGCCTCATCAGTGGCAAAAAATGAAGTAAAATCGTTCTTTCTCGTTATTTGAGATACGACTAAGCCCTTAGGTCCAAACATCCACAGTATTGTATCATCATTCAGTATTTCAGTAAGATCGGTGTTTAGAGTGACAGAATCCCCCTCCATCACTGACATCGTCTCTTCTGCACCGGACACACCTAGAGAATATTCAGTCAGTTTTACAGATCAGATTCTAACAGAGATGTCAATAATATCGTCTAAATTATACAATTCAAATAAATAATAATAATATTAATATTAATAATAATAATAAAACAATTCCAGAAATATAGGAATTTCAGCAAGTGTGTTTTTATTGGATGTTTTACTTTCCACCCGTTGTCGACGGCGAAGTCTAATCATTCTGAAAAGATATAGGCTAGCAACAAACTACACCCCGTGCCCCAGGTCTCTGCCGAGCTTGGGGCTTGTGGCTTTAAAGCCCTAGGAGGAGATAGGTTTGCAATTTAGTCTCAGAAGAAGAAAAATAATAAGAAGTTTAAATAGCATAACAGTATGTTGGCTTGTGCCAAGCCAATATAATAATTCCGTTAATTTAGTGGCTTTAAGAAGCTACCACCAGAAGTCGACAAGGAGGGACCATTACAGTTCCCATTTAAAACCAATACAATTCCCATTAATAAGTAAACCCATTACAAATTTTGGCCACGGTTTCTTTATTCCAATTCACACGCTTTTCGTCACTATTTGATATTTTCAAATAATTTCAGTTAGACTGATTTTTAAATATTATAGTACTTTCTACTTTAAAAAAAAATTTTAATTTAAAACAGAGACAAAAAAAATGTTGTTTGTATGTGGGTAGTGATGTTATTAATTTTTTTATTTTATTAGGGGTTATTAATTTAATAATAATAATAATTTTAGGCGGTAAGAAAACGAATGCACTGTAACATCCGCTGCTGTAGTGGGAGCGCCTACTGGCGACACACATCTGGGAATTGGCGACATGCAACCACAAAGTTGCTTGAGGTGTTAACGGGACGGTGTTTAGTCATTAGAGAGGTGGACAAACGGCCGGAGAATATGGTTTATCCATTCGTTTTGTTCTCGTTGTGCTTGTGGAGTATGGTTGGTAAGTTATAAATGTGGTTTCATTGTTTCACGTACAGCAGTTTAAGTTAAGAGTAAGCTTCAGGTTGAAATCAAACAGGATTTACAACCGAATCGTTTCACTGTTATTCCAAAAACAACAAAAAGTATCTCAGGCAATCACTTTGACGTTTTTTTGTTTGTTTTTTTGTTTTTAATGATGTTTTGGTGGTTTCTACAAGATGTACCAAAATTATATATATATATATATATATATATATATATATATATATATATATATATATATATATATATATATATATATATTGTCTTTTAAAAACTGACCATTAACACAAATTGACATCAGTGTTATAATATTCAACATGTTTCAGTAATGCTTTTAGTTAATTTAGGCCTCTAGCAATTACATTTTTCTGTATAGAATTAAATTAGTCCACAAGAAAATCAGTAGCTTTAACTAGTTAGGATAAGAATAGGCATAAAGCCTTCTGATCCACAGATCATGTTTTATGTTTCACTTCTGTTTACACACCATAATGAGTGCAGAAGTAACAACGCTAAGGAGGAACAAATCAGTTCAGTAATGCTCATCTGTGTTTTTCCATTTTACTGAGCACGTGCAGAGATTTTCTCCTATTATAATCAACAGTGGCATAAAGATATTTTTTGTACACCGATCGGGGGCCTGTGACAAAATTTCTGTGACAAAACATGTTCCTGTTTGTTCTGCAGGTGTGTTTGGTGTTGATACAGACGAAATGAAGTCAGTATCAGTGATGAAGGGAGAGTCTGTCACTCTAAACCCTGATTTTATTGAAGTACAGAAATATTTGTTACTACAGTGGAAGTTTGGAAGCACTCGAATAGCTGAAGTCAACAAACTCGCACAAATAAACTCGACGTATGATGGTCCTGATGGGAGATTCAGAGACAGACTGAAACTGGATCAGACTGGATCTCTGACCATCACAAACACCAGCAACACAGACTCTGGACTTTATCATCTAATGGTTGTCCAAAAAGAGACCATTTACATAATTTTCAATGTTACAGTCTATGGTAAGAGAATTACATTATAGTTTGCTCCTCATTTAAATTATATCTTTGTCATTGTAATATTTTAAATTATTCTTTTCTATTTATTTTGGTATTCTTTATGATACTGATTTGTTTATTCCCATTGAACGAATGAACACAGTTAAGAATGTGGAAGTTAAAGGAATAGTTCACCCAAAAATTACAATTCTGTCATGATTTAACAAGCTCTTCTAAATATGTAAGTTTTTTTTTTCTTCTTGTGTGCAGTGTTGTTACCTGAACTGTTATGTAATTTATCTATAAAATAAATGTTACTGTAATCTGTTACATTAACAGATTTTTTTTTTAAATTAAATTTACATTTACGAAAATGTTAACGATTACAAAGGGTGTTACATCTGAATATTTTCTGCAAAAAAGCTAGGATATGTTTAATATTAAGCCTTTTAAAGGCCCTTTTGGGTAAAGCAATGCTGTTCTGATGCTTTTGCTTGTTTCTCGTTTGAATTGGCACATTGCTGCTGAAAGCTTTAGGCTACAATCTGCCTGGTTTAGATGTTTGAAAATGATTTACAGTTGAAAATATTCATTAGAAATGTAGAAAAATAATCAGTTGCATCAATAAAGTAATGAAATGCTTGCCCTACTTACTTAATTCTGAAAAGGGTAACTTTTCATTTTTTGGGTGAACTTCCTTTAAAGCAGTCAGGTCCACATATGAGTGTTTTGTTTGTGTTTTGAGTGATTTGTTTCACTTCTGTTTTCACATAAACGTGCTTAAGTAACACCAACTCACATTGAACTCCTGTTATTTCTCTTAATGATCTTAGGTCTCAATTTAAAGTATTGTTTTATTTATCATTCAACATTCCTATTAGGAAAATGTATGCAAAATAATGATTTAAATAATAATTAGGTCATTAATAACCAACATACTGATCACAGTTTGTAACATGTTTCTGTGTTTTCTTTAGGTGTGACAGAAGAAGAGAACTCAGTGTCAGTGATGGAGGGAGATCCTGTCACTCTAAACCCTGATGTGACTGAAATACAGAGATATTTGTTAATACAGTGGATGTTTGAAAGCACTCGAATAGCTGAAGTCAACAAACTCACACAAACCAGTTATACATACGATGCTGATGGGAGATTCAGAGACCGATTAAAGCTAGATCCAACCGGATCTCTGACCATCACTAACACCAGAACCACAGACTCTGGACTTTATCAGCTAGCAATTGTCAACAGAGAGACCAGTTACATGGATTATAAAGTTATTGTCTATGGTGAGAAATACAGCATAATTAGCCCTTCATTTGAATTCTAAATTTGTCATCACATTTTAAAATGGTTCTTTTCTATTTTCAAAATTTCTTAAATACACATTTTAGAATATTGACTGCTTTAATACCAAAATTGTTCATTGTCAGAAAGATCATCGAGCACAAACTGTGTGACGTCCAGCTGTGCGATGAACGATTAAACAGTAAACCAGACTAAGGATGCCAACATTACTGAACTCTATCAGCCGAGATCAGGTAAGTCATTGGGTTTATATGGGGAACATATCCCTAAGGCTTCTTCCGTGATTTTGCAGGAATCGAAAACCGCTAGTAGACAAGTGACAGAAATGAATCACTTGCCTCATGCTGCTCTAGAGAACATTAGCGTTCGTTCGAGGAAAAAAAAAAAAACATCATGGAGATAGAATCACATAATCACATTCTTTAGGGAGCCGTAGAAATGATCTAGAACTGCCTATGTCAGCCATGCAATCCTGCTAATGTTATTTGGCTAAGCAAGGAAAGAGTGCAGACAAACATTCACAGATTGAAGCTTGTGGATTCATTGCCTTCCCAATAACCCACAAAATCCACGCCATGTGTGTTTTAATTATAAATAAATGCACCGTTGTGATTCAGTGTTCTTTTTTTTTCTCAGAACACATCCACTGTTGTGGTTTTACTGAAGCTGTGATCCGATTGGTCCTCTCTGCTCTGGTGGGCGTGGCTGCTGTTGCTGTGCTGGTTTATGACATCAGATCAACAAGAAATGAGCTGAACGTGACAGAAGAGACCAAATATCTCTATCAGATCCATGGAGGAAAATCAGACCAACAGCATGAACTGAGCAGAAGGTTTAGTTCCAGATATGTCCAGATGTAAAGCAAAACCCACTTTAATGCTCTGCACCTTTACCGTTTCTTACACATCTGTTTATTAACATCATTTTTGCACTCGTTAGCTGTTTATTGATTGTATCTGCATAGGATATGATTTTGACCAATCTATAAAATACATGGCTGTAAACATAATTACTATAACAAAATAAATGAGCAACACAACTGATGGCAAAGAAGCATTCTTTTTTTTACATTATTTTAAACATGAAAAATTTTTTTTACATTATTTTAAACTATATATATATACATATTTTTTTTTTACATTATTTTAAACATGAAAAATGTAACCTACTAATATGACTATCACAAATACACCAAAGCAAATAGAAAATGACTGCTTAACAGCATTGTCCTAAGATAATAATAACAGTGAGACAGTGTTTGACTTCAGACAACATTAACAATAACAGAAAAAGAATAAGTAATTCATCAGTTAGCTGCAGGTCTTCTGCAGTGATGCTGGTGTCAACACACGTCTGTCTTTATGTTTGTAAGCTGCTGTTCGTCAGGTGCTTCATCACGCAAGGCTTCATTCCAACCAACAGATCTGTGTCTCAGTTTCATAAAAGCAGAAACATGTTGTTGAAGTCTGATGTTGGTGATGTTACAGACTGATCACTCCTGCAATAGCAGTGTCACAGAAGTCACAGATTCATTCATTCGGTTTCCTGTGGAATCCGGAAGAAAACACAGAGACAATCACAGAAATTAAATAACAAGAAAATAAAAAGATACAAATCATTAATCTGGATGCTCTATGAAAATATTTTGACAATATGAACTGCTACAGACTTTTTTTCCCCTTTGAAAGCCTTGAAAAATAATAGAGAAGGATACTGAGACTTTATTCATCTTCCTGGTAACTTCAGAAGATGTGGTACATGGGGGAGATGATCAGAGAATAAGGGTTTTTATCGTTGAGAAAATAATAATAATAATAATAAAAATAATCTGTGAATCTTTTAATAATACTAGTTGTTCCTGAATCAGTTTTAAAGACGCAACGGTTTTCAGTCGTATTTTAGCGTAAGTCTGAAGAGTGACAAAGTCTCAAAATACAAGGGGAAAAAGTGATTGAATGATTTTTGTCTGCCATTTCAATATCACATAAATATGGATGATATTTTTAAAAAAAACATCTTGGCATGTTCATAACCAGGAACTTTGTTTTCTTTTTTGGCTATCCATTTTGACCGAAGCCTCAAAAATGTTTTTTTTTTTTTTTTTTTTTTTTTTTTTTTTCAGGAAAACTAATCTAATACAGTTTTGTGCAATAATATTTTTTTATTCTTATTTATAATAAATGTATAATATTATTTATAATATAATACAATATTAAACAGTTTTAATTAGCTATTTTTCCCATTAGAATTCATGTAATTTCTTCATTTTTGCTTTTTTTTTTTTTTTTTTTTTTTACAAATACAATATTTCACAATAAATTAGAGTGAAGGCATTTAAAATCCATATTATTAAGTGAGAATTGTGCCATCTGGAGGCGTAAAAAAAAAAAAAAAACTTGTGTAATGTTGCGAAACCTCCTGTAGGCCTTTTTGATTCCAGTTGTATTTTAAACATCATTTCTTCATTTAATCAGGTTTTGCATACATTCCAGTTTTTATATATATATAATATATATATATATATATATATATATATATATATATATATATAATGTATATATATATATATATATATATACATATATATATATAGACATTCTAAAAGACCAAGTTTGTCAAGGTTTAGATATTTTTCGTTAGATAAGTATCAGGTTCTCTCTCTCTCTCTGTGTGTGTGTGTGTGTGTGTGTGGCCGGGTGGGTCGGGGGCGCGCGGGTGTGTGTGTGTGTGTGTCTGTCTGTCTGTCTCTGCCTGCGTGTCTGTGTGCGCGCGCGTTTTTTTTTTCTGTTTTGTGGTTTTTTTGTAGTTTGTACCACCAAAAGATTAGCTGAGTTTTCATATTTTTTTGTATTTCCCATTCAATTCCTAAGTCGTTCATTTTTGACATCGAAGGAGCCAAATGTGACTTTTTTTGACCCTTTAACATATCCAAATCATGTCCATGTTTTTTTTTTTTTCTTTTTCTTTTTTTTTGTGTGTGTGTGTTCACATAGCTAAAGCAACAAAAAACACCAAGTGTCATCTCATTCCGATAAAGCTACGATTTTAAAAATTTCAAAATTGTCAAAAATGACCAAAGAGGCCCAGAGGGTTAAACTTATTTTAAATCTTAAATCTTGGAAAATACACTGCTGTATTAACTTTGAGCATGATTCATTTTGCCAAAAGCACTTCTGGTCTATAAAGTTCTCCCCAGTGTTCCCTTGCAAACCATGTGATTAGAAAATTAGACAGAAGTCAAAACATCATTCAGATACACAAATATCAAGGATGACATTTTATTACACAGTTTATTTGAAGCTTTAAAAAAAGAAGAAAAAAAAAGAAGAAAAATTCAAATAAAGGCTTTAAATATCCCTTTTTAGGACCTGCACAAATAAAATTAATACCATATGAGCAAGATAGGGCAGGGTCTATGATATGTAATACTGAAAGTGACATAATTAATTATTCTTTTAGGAAATAACAATATTGTAACATATTCCTTTTAAAAGTAACTGTCCCCAACATTGATTAACAGTAACAGAATAAGTGAATAAATATTGATAAGTAAATAACTACTGTATAAAGTAATGAAAATCAACACTCTCATTGTAATGTACAAAAAAATGATTGCTTATATTATTATTGTTTATAATAATTATATAATAATTATTATTATAGTGCATTATTAGTGTTCAGTGTTCAGACTATTTTTGTATCATCTTGACTGTAAGGAATTATTTCCAAAACAGTAAACAATGCTTCGTTCACAAAACAAAGGCTCTTTACTCGCATCTATGGTTCCATACTGAACCTTTAACGTCCATGGTACAGTTTCGTTTCACAGAAAGTTCTTTCTAGTGAAAAGAAAGCTTTAAAATGTTCTTCACCTTAATAAAAAAGGTTATTTTAAGAAATGTGCACTGTTTTTAAAGAATCAAAAAATGGTACTTCAGTGGCATCACTGTAAATATACCCTTTTGTTAGTGAAGTACAGCTTTCCCGATACTAGTGATTGGTAATTGCAGTGCCACATATCATGGGAAAGTGTCACACATCTAAAGTGTTAAGAGTTAAAGTTTTTGGCACTGGTGGGCGTGTCTTATTTCATTAAAGTGACCATGTCTCTTCCTGCTCATTCTCTCCATCCACATCGTCCGACAGCAGCATTACTGCAGTCTCTAATTCACTCGCTTGGTTTCCTGTGGAATCTGAAAGAAAATACAGAGATAATCATGGAAAGTAAAAAGAGAGAGAGAAGCAGTTTTGCTATATATACACATCTACTTACAGATGATGTTACAGCTACACAATCTTGAGGACGACACAAGAGTTCCAAAACACAGAACTGTTGTACTGTATATATAGATAGTCATTATAATAAATGATGTTCTGCTCACCGGTGACAGTCACGGTGATTCTCCTGAATGTGGTCTTTTTAGTGTTGATGATCTGCAGTTTAAAATGTCCAGAGTCTGTTTTTGTGATGTCTCTGATGGTCAGAGATGCAGTTTTCTTGCCCAACCTAATTCTGCCTCTGAATCTCTCATTAACAGTAGTTGTTTCTGAATCTTTTTTAACTATGAGAACGTTGTCAGCTCCAAGTGTCCACAGTATCAGATCATCGCTCTGTATTTCACAATTAGTCTGGATAGACACAGAACCTCCTGCCGTCACTGACAATGACTTCACTCATGTAGCAGCAGCACAGAGAAACAGAGAAATTCAGTATTAGTGTCTGAATTATTTTGGCCAGCCATTTAATTCTTAAAACAATACAAAATCAGACTTATAGGCTATAGCTGTTGTAGGAATGTTGTAGTAAATGTATCAGAATTATAAGTATTTTATAATACTTTTATAATATATTTTATAAGTATTATAAGTCTTAATTAATTCATGCAATATTATGAATTTGCTCTCATTATTGTGCACTACTCACAATGAAATGTAACTGAAATTTAAAAGTAATTAAAGCACTTTGAGATAAAACTAACTGTATGATCTTTTACACACAATGCCTTAATACGCACCATTGACTGTAACAATGAATCTCTTGTATTTGGTGTTTCTGGCTATGCTGCTGATCTTGAGTTTATAGAGTCCAGAGTGAATGGTCCTGACATTACTGATTGTGAGATCTCCAGTCTGACCATCCAGCTTCAGTTTGCCACTGAATCTCCCATCTGCACCTTCCTCTGTCCTTATGAGCCCATTACTGATTCCAGCAATGAGATTGTCTTCAGTTTCATAGCACCACTGTATCGTAACATGTCCCAGTGTTCCAGTAAGATCAGCGTGTAGAGTGAGAGTTTCTCCCTCCATCACTGTCTCTTTCTTCTCTTCAACTGTCACAGAAATGCATAGAAATATGAGTGTTCAGGTGAAGATCTCATTTACTGTAGATCCATACAGTCACACTATAAAGTCCATATGACTCGTGCTATATTTCAAGTCTTTTAAGTGAGAAATCTAAAACGTGTAACAGCACGTCAACGCTTTTGGCAATTCAACATTGGCATTGAATCAACAATTTTATTCCGTTGTAATTATTATATGATTCCAGGAGACTCCGTTTGACATATACAGCATGAATTGCTTGGACAACATCACAGTATATTTATGATACTTTTCCAATTTAGAGATTGAATGTTGTGTTCAGTATGGAAAAGAGCGGTATGTATGAGTTTGAAATATAACAAACACCTATAAAACATAACAGTATGGGTCTATGTATTTAAATGACAAATTTAAGGGCGAAAAACTCATTGGATGCCATATTTGCAAGACACTTAGACCAGGAATGATGGATTAAACTGATTCTGTGCTGACAAGAATTTCTAGAAATTCCCTGAATATCAAAAATCTCACTAATCTGAAACTTACTTCAGAGCATGAACATCCTAAACTAGTCAGTGTTTTGATTTGAAATGAAATGGAAAAACAAAATACTCAAATTAAATTCTATAATGTACACAGTTTATAGAAAATCCTAGCAAGTTTGGAGGAAATGTTTAAATATGTTATACTTACCCATTTGTCCTTTTAATTTAGAAATCCTGCGGCGATAATAAATCACACAGACAATCAGGATCAGCAGAACAGAAATAACACCAACAACTATTCCTGCTATAACACTGGAGGAAAGACCTGCATCTGGGACAGGTATGAAGAGAGACACCAAAAGTGTCAGTCAATGTGATAATCTCAAAATTGTTTTCAGATATATCTAAAAATACCATAAATGGTTATAATTGAAAGAGTTACTCACCACTTACAGAAACCAGGAATCTCTGTAAGCGCCCACTGCCTCTGATCTGTAGTTCATAAAGTCCAGAGTCTGTGATTCTGGTGCTCTTGATGGTCAGAGATCCAGTCTGATCATTCAGCTCTAGTCGATCTTTGAATCCCTCGTCAGCATCGTTTAATGAGCTCTCATTGGTCTCAATGTCAATTTTAGCTAGAAGAACGCCTTTATCTCCAAACCTCCACAGCATCAGAGCATCTTGGTGTATTTCAGAATCAGCTTGTAGAGTGACAGGATCCCCCTCCATCACTGACAATGACACTGACTTGACTCCATCCGTCTTAGCAACCACAGCTGGAAAATCAGCACAACAATAATAAAATGTAGAGTTTTACAATGCATCATAATTGTACTGTGTCAGTTATTCAAGTGTATGGTTTGAAATCATCCAGACCAACCAATCAAATTATTACTAACCCTTTTTAAATATGAACAGTTTGAAATGTGTGTTTTTTGAAATGGTTCAGACAATGGAAGACTTACCTAAGACAGTAACATAAAATATTTTGATCGTAGTCTTTTCTCTAGAGAAGGTTAGTTTATATTGTCCTGAGTGTCTCTTTCTGGTGTTTCTGATGGTGAGAGAGCCAGTGTTTTGATCCACCTGCAGTCTGCCTTTGAATCGCTCATCATCGGTGACCATAAATGAGGTCAAGTCATCCTTTCTTCGGATTTGGTATATGAAAGTGTCTTTAGGTCCAAACATCCATATTATTGTGTCATCGTTCAGTATTGCGGAAAGATCAGATTGTAGAGTGACAGCATCCCCCTCTGTCACTGATATATTCACCGTTTTACTTGTCTCTCCACCTGACACACCTAGAAAACAGACAGAAACCAGTTTAATGATACACTATACTGTAGCTACAGCAAACAGATTCAACTGAAATCATCGTGTGAGCTGCTAAATATGTGATTAGCCTACTTTTTAGACTGTTAAGGGAGAAACTGTGAAAATTAAGACCATAAATGTGAAAATTAAACAAACACAAGCTATGTATTAAAAAAAAAGATAAATGTACTGTATGAAGCATGACGAATAAGTGATTAACACTTGTTTGCCATAAGAATAAGAAGAATGTAAGCAATAAGGCCTATTAAACGTTTAGGTAAGCAGGCGTTTTTACCAAACTGGATTCTACCGATGAAGATGCACTGTTTACTTTGAAAACAGGCAACAGGATTTTAAAAAAAAAAAGGATTTTGATTAAAAAATTTAAAAGGCTTTTTTTTGATGGTATGAAATTAAATTTGATTTTGAATTAGAATATTTAACATTGTTTTTGTTAGTTGCCGAAGTTATTGGGGCAAAAAGACTTTCTGATGTCAAGAATGAAGTCAGCTTTAGGCTTAGTTAAATTGCACTGATTCTTGAGACATGGGACAAAACATGTCCAGCAATTGTAACTGCTATTAGGTTTAAAAATAAATATATTTTCCATTGTGACCAATGAACGTTTCATAAGGTTAAATGTTATGTCAGGGATTAATAATAAAAATGTATTTAACACTAAATTATCCCCCTTCAATTTAACTTGTATCATTATTATCTTGAAATGGCTTTTGTGAGAGAATGTGGAAATTTTTGTAAACAGTGTGATGTTTTAACTATATAGATTTTGATTTTTTATGAAATGGCAAATTGCCTATATCACAAATACTAAAATATGACTCTTGAAAGCTTTATCCAAATACATCATAACACTATATCACGTTTGACTCACTATGTTTGCTTTAATACACAAACCGAAACCGAAAGTAATCAAATTTCCAAAAACTTACCAGCCATTAATAATAGAAAGACCAATAACATTTTCCTCCTGTTTTTGAAGCGCTGTGAAGAATCCGAATTGAATAAAGATGATCAATGAGATTATTTTAATTTTTAATGTTGTTGAATTGCGTTTGTCGTCACGAAGCACCCGACTGATGAACTCAAAACAGCATAACAAAAACACAAAATTTAACGGAGAGTCGTTAAACCAGCTGGGAATCACGACTTTTCACGTCGATATGAATAAAGTCCCAGTATTTTTATCCTTGAAGGAATTTCGAAACTCAAGCTTTGTGTGACGCGCAAGGCGTTTCCACCTGTTCACAACCTGTCAACAGCTTTCTGACTTGAAAAAAAAACCAAAGTGTCCCTTAATTCTGAAGCTGTGAAAGAAATGCAGTCAGAAAATAAATTTCTGGTGGCTGTTCTCTCCATTTACACTTCATCCTGTAGGCTAGCCGTGTTACGAGGTTGTAATAAAGATAAAGTTACAAATTACATCGGTATGTCAGTCAGCGCTTTCCGTCTTGTTTTGGTGTTCTAAAAGAATGTGAGAAGAACTTCCTTGGAACGCAGCCACGGTAGTGTCAACAAAGCGGTGCATGGACAGTAGCCTATCACTGGCAGGGATTTTTTGGTGTTCTGTGAGTGTGTGGTAGGATATCACTGGCAGGGATTAGTTCAGAGATACGTTTGTTTTAAGTGGTAAGAAAACGTATTCTGTGTCAACAGCTTTTTTTTTTTCACTACATAAAATTATATAGGGGGATATATAATATAAAATCTATTAATATATAGTACTGTATATATACTGTAGAGACTGTACTAATATGTATATATATACTGTATATATTTGTTCTATATATATTATATCTATATATTATATATATATAATATTATTGTTTAAAAACAAGCTGAATCCACAGTAGGCCTGTTATCCTTGCATAATACAAAAAAATCACTTTGCTCTGAATTCAGGAAACTTTCCATTGTTATTCATGTCTAATTATAGCCCGCCCTTAGAAAGTTTTGTTTTTCATTCAACAGTCTCACAGATGAAACGTCTGCGTAATACAGCAGATTAGTTTGGTCAACATCGAGCAGTTTAACTAGGGAGCATTTAGCCGCACTGTTACAAAACATGTTCCTCTTTGTTCTCTATAGATGTGAACAGAATGAGAGTGAAGACAATATCAGTGATGGAGTGGAGATCCTGTCACTCTACACGCCTGATGCTAATAAAACATCAGAAATATTTGTTAATACAGGGGATGTTCGGGACACACTCGAATAGCTGAAGTCAACAAACTCGCGCAGACACAACTCGACGTTATGATGGTCCTGATGGGAGATTCAGCAGGCAGACTGGAAACTGGATCAGACGGGATCTCTTGACCATCACAACACCAGCACCACAGACTCTGGACTTATAGCGTCACAGTTTTCAGCAGTGAGACAGGGCTTACAAGAGTTTTCGAATGTGTATGGTCACAGCTGGTGAGTGTAATCATTTTCCAGGACTTTTCTTCATTTGAATTATATCGTTGTCTTGGTCTTGTCTTTTGAAATTTTTAAAATGGTTATTTTCTTGTGTTCCTCGTCATGTACATGCACATTTTGATTGGTGTTTAACTGTATTAAAGTGATAGTTTGCCCAAAAATACAAATTCTGTTCATCATTTAATAAGCCTGTTCCAAAACCTGTTTGCAGTTTCTTTCTTCATTAACATGAGAAAAACAAGGACATAATTGTTAATTTTTTTCGGTGAACTATCCTTTATTATCCCATTTAAAAAATAAATTAATTATAAAGATCAGAACTTGTGTGGTGTGATGAGACCAGTGTCACACTAACATTCTGTCACTTTCAGAGACTCCACAAAGTTCCTGAAACACCAGAAAGTCCAACAAATCTCAATAGTTTTGAGTCGTCCAACCAGACTGAATCTGTCAACATTCTGAACTCTCCAGCCCAAGTTCAGGTATGTCTCTCATAATGCTAGTGTGAGAGCAGAAACTGAGTGCAGTTAATGGGACATGAGTTTTTATAAAACTTTAAGATTTTTTTGATTCTGGAAATCTACATGTAGTAAGTCTTGGATTAATGTCAGAATTGAGGCCACGTTGTAATGCAATTAGTGACGAACCACCATGTGAATGCAGCACATATTCAAGAATGTTACGTCATCTATTACTGCAGATGATGATGAGAAAAAATCAAACCACAGTAAACCCATTAAAAAACTGCATCATTTTCATTTTACATTATATTTATTGATATATTCAAACAGAGGATTTTAATCTAATGTACGGTCTTACATTGCATTCAAGAGTTGTACATTTGATCAGCACATGCATTTGTGGAGAAAGAATAACCTGTTTTGCCTTTTTTGTTTTCCTTTTTTTTTTTTTTATTATTTTTTTATTTTTTTTTTTTTTTTTTTTTTTTTTTTTTTTTTTTTTTTTTTTGTTTTTTTTTTTTTTTTTTGTTTTTTTTTTTTTTTTTTGTTTTTTTTTTTTTTTTTTATTTTTTTTTTTTTTTTTTGTTTTTTGGTTTTGGTCTTTTTATGGTTTCAACTGGAACAAAGAAATAAACCACAAGACAAGCAACAGAGGCATATGAAGCAAGTTTCTGATGGTCGTGTTGTGGGTGTGGTGTGCCCCAAGTTGCTAAGTTTGAATTTTTTATTTAAGTAGTGCCTCAAAAGCACAAAAAATAGAATTGGAGAAAGAATCTAATAATCATCAACAGGTTTTCTATGAGAGAC